>NW_009930138.1:851-1283 GCF_000696875.1 Nestor notabilis | reverse complement strand
GGGCTGGGCCCGAGCTGGTGCTTAATTGTGGGGTCGGTTCCAGGAAACACCTTCCTGCTGCGACAGAGCTGACGTGTCCCCCCCCCACCTCCCCAAAATCTGCAGCCGAGGGACCCCAGCCTGCTGCGGCCATAGGGCAATATGAGGGACACAAAATACCCCCTCCAGGCTGCTGCCATGGGGCCAGGGGAGAGCAGTCCCTTCCTTCTTCACACTGGGTGCTGCCCCCTGCGAGCTGGTGGGCACAGGGACGGGGGTCACTTCGGCTGCCTTTTAGCAGCATTCCCAGGGGGGTGTCAGAGTCTTGGGGTGCTCGGCTGGTGTCACCCCCCCATCCTACAGTGTTTATGGGTCCGGGATGGGCTGTCCTTGCTCATTGCACAGCGCCGTGTGATTAATGGCAGGCCATAGGGGGGTAATTACGCTTTTAAT
>NW_009930138.1:406-795 GCF_000696875.1 Nestor notabilis | reverse complement strand
TGTGGGGTCTGGCGTGCTCAGAGCCCATCGTTGCCGGGGCAGGAGCACTGTGATTTCAATACAGACCCGTGACATCATGGGGTGGGCACGACATCACGCACCAGCTCAGAGCAAGGGGCAAGCAGAGCGGCGGCTGCAGCACCCTTCTCTGCCTATGCAGGTGATCACAACATGTCACGATAGCGCTGGCACGCGATGCCCTCCATCGGGCTGCTCGGAATTAGGGTGATAATAGTGCTTTAAATGAAGGTGCTAGTTACAAATGAAGTGTGCACCCGTGATGGATGGTGCCAGGGCCAGCACTTGGGTGCTGGCGTGCTCAGAGCCCATCGTGGCCGGGGCAGGAGCACTGTGATGTCAATACAGACCCGTGACATCATGGGGGGGGC
>NW_009930138.1:0-302 GCF_000696875.1 Nestor notabilis | reverse complement strand
TGCTCTTGCAGCCTCTCCAGCCCCTTCTCCCCGGGCTGGGGCTCGTCCTGCAGCGCGGCTCTGTAGGGTGATGAAATATATCCCGTTAATTCAGCATTTAATTATGGGCTGTTTGTTTATTGTTTGTTTGCTTTACTTGCTATGAATTTTTGATGCCGGTTTCCATTGCGCCCTGCCAAAAGCTGCTGAGATTTACAGCTCCAGCACGAGCAGAGCCTGAGCGAGGGCACCCCATTAGCAGCGAGGGGTGACCTCATGTCGCCATCAGGGGAGGGTTTGGGGTGGCTCATCCCAAAGCGGTG
>NW_009930137.1:0-12396 GCF_000696875.1 Nestor notabilis | reverse complement strand
CCGCCGCCCTCGGCGCTCTGCTGGCGTCCACCCGCGGCACAGGCCTTCGGGCATCTCCGCAGGAGACTGAAACAACGCAGGAGGAAGAAAGCCCAGTGTGCCCGTTCTGCGATCTGGGGGAGGAATAATCCAATTGGGATTTTAAACGCCCATTGCTTTTACTCATGAAACCCCTTTGTAAAGGCAACGCGAGCCTCCTGAGACACAGTAATGCTTACTAGCAGCTGCAAACCTCCAGCTGGGCACTGTGTAATGATTGCCCATATGATTTGGGCTTTTTTATTGGGCGGCCTGATCCTGCCTGCGTGCACCCGTCAAGTGAGGCGAAGGAGATCAGCCCTAGAGGCTGGCCAGGGTAGGAGCACGGCAAGACCCGCCCGCTGCTGCATAGACGCTGATAGCTGTGCAAAGAGGGGTACAGGCTGTCAGTTCAGAGTAGCAGGGCCAAAGAATCAGTCTGAATGAGTTC
Source organism: Nestor notabilis (assembly GCF_000696875.1). Classification (NCBI taxonomy): domain Eukaryota; kingdom Metazoa; phylum Chordata; class Aves; order Psittaciformes; family Psittacidae; genus Nestor; species Nestor notabilis. The sequence goes on along the minus strand of NW_009930137.1, from coordinate 11,927 downwards.
AGTGACTGGGAAAGAGCTAGGCCACCTGGAACCAGAAAATAAATTTGCCTGTACTTTACTCACCTTGCAGAAATTGACGATAGCAGAAAAAAGGGAGACAGCTGGATGCAGGAAATCCATCTCGCTTTTGCCCTGAACACAGAGCATGTTATGGTTCTCTAGATTATGTTTTTGCAATAACGGCTTTTAACTTTTTAAAGTAATATCTTATTTTTTCCACAGTGAAATGTGCTGGGCTGGTAGTTTTTAGGACTGATGCCCTTTATTGAACACAGAGCACCTGCTGGGATGACACAGCCAGAAGTGACACTATCCCCTCCCATTTTATACCACACAAAATGAAGAGGCTGCTGTACTAATGTAGACTGTATCCAATTATGAATAAAAATACTATGTTCCCACAACTAACGCTTCTCCTGGAACCCCTCAGGGCACCCTTATTTCTATGACCTGTCTGTAAGTAGTTACTTTAACCCTCTGATGATATTTCTAAACTAAAATACAGTACTATAAAAGATAGCCTTCCTTTCCAATTCTGGATGATTGCCCATGGGCTTGCAGTCCCTCCCTCACTAGTCATCATATTATTCCTCTTCAAGTACAATATTCACTATGTAAAGCTTACTATTCAGGACATGTTTGGATACCATTCACTGGAAATCACGCATACACTCCCTATCAATTCCTGCCTGAGCTTCTTGGTGGGGTAGCTACATTACACTGAGCAAGGTTTGAGAAAAAGTTTTTAGGCTTCAAGAAGAACTGGGTTGGTGCAAGAGCTCATGAATGTCAGAGGCAGCCAGGCTACTACCATACACAAACCCAGACAGTGCACTCCTGATATACCTTTCAGCTCTACAGGTATTTCATTTTCTTCTATCACTTCCTGAAAATTGTGGCTGCTCTGCCTAGCAGGGGTAACACCCTCGAAGATTCAGCTTCTGAAACTCTCACTGACTATAGTTACACGGGGATTTGCAGCACCTTCCAAGTCAAAGCATGAGTTTGGACAAAAGATCTCAGTCAAAGTCTGAACCTGGTGAAGTTCTGGGCTTTAGTTACATTGTGGTATTCTTGTATGTGGCTATCACTTCACTCTCCAGTTCTACAAACCTAAAATCATTCCTAAAACAGTCCCTCCTTGGGCTTCAGCTCTAAATATCCTGTAATTCTGAGCAATCATATTTGGAGTAGTATACCTGGCCTAGCTATAATCTTTGCAAGCTTTCTTAGAAACCATGGGCTGGGGTAGTGGGTCAGCATTTGTCTTGAATGAATTAAGGAAGAGAGGGTAATAGGTAAAGAATTTAAGCCTTTTACTTGACCCAGAGCAGATCCTTTCAATATGAGGACCTGACACCTTATTTGGCATCTAGGTAAGATTATGCCTGTCCAGAGGACAAGATGTTCAAGCCACAGGCTACAGCTTTAGTGAACGATGAACCAAGCTGCAGGACCATTGCATTGCCAAACTCCCAAACACTCCCTTGCAGAGCCTACTTCCCGTAACAGGTCATTCAGCCGTATTTTAATGAAGTTCTGCCTAGACTTCCTGGCTTACTGAAGTAAGATTGCTTAAGCTCTCAGCACTGGTTAGAAGTTAAAAATCCAGGCTGGACTATGTTATCATCTGTAATACTATAACACACATTTTTCCTTTTTGGCAGTTTCAACAGCATTTGAAATCTTGCTGTAAAGTCCAAGGAAATCAGAATATGAGACATTTGTCGAGAACTGTTCATCTGACATACATGTTTCTCAAAAAAGTGCTGACTTGGAGCTCAGAGAATTGAGAAAATTGAAAATTATACAGTGTAAAGACACTGAGAATTGTTTTTCTGCTTTGGGGACCTGGGCAGGTTCAGGGAAATGTCAGTGTAATAGTGTAATAATCTTGCTGCTGAAGGCCTACTAGTAACTGTTGATCTGTACTTCATCAGTGGTTTAAGAGCACCAGTTCCCTCCGCCTAACTTCTGAGTTGGAAATAATGTAACTTTATTTTCATTTCTTTTGTTTTGCATTGTCTCATACAGGCCAGGCATCATCATCTGCACCTTTGTTGTTATTTTGTTCCAGTGAGTTAAGTTTGGATATTGAGCAATCAAATCGTCAGTGCTCATGAGCTGTAATTTTCAGTATTCTGAGGAAGATCATGAAGTAGAAATTGGCAAACTTGTGATTCCACTTCAGGGTGTCTGGTGAAAATATTTTGGATCAGTAAGATATGTGAGAGAAGACTGGAGAACTGGCCAGACATCCTGTATGTAACATGCCAGAAAAGCCAGAGCAGCATACATACACAGTCAAATATTTTTTAAGGTTTTAGAAAAGTTTAATTAGAAAAGTATTCACTCTATGAAGTATGGCTTATAGAACAGGGTTATATAAGGAAGCTGAAATTATCCATTAACTGACAGCTCTCAGGATTTTTCCCCCCTTCAACATAAACATTTGTCTTGAGCATTTTTTAAAAATTACAGTAGACTAGAAGGTTGCCAAATATTTAGTGGTTTTGTGAAGTTGTTTGGTATTCATGTCTACTACAGTTCTACAGAAAATAGTTCTAAGAGCCATTTCTTTCAGCACACAGCAATCCCGAGAGGGGTGCAGGATAACAGACTTTACAGATATGATAAAGAAAAATGTGATTTGAACTGCTTCTTTAATTATTAAAAAAAAAAAAAAAAGAATAATTCAAACAACCAACAAACAAAATCCAAAACCCTTTGTTGCAGAGGTTGGATTCATGTCCTGCCAATATTTTTTACACTGTTTATCATTAGGATAGTGATTTTGCACATGTTTGGTCAATTCCAAAAGACAATGCTGTAATGTTTTCGGCTCTCAGGCTTCCCACCTTCCTGAGAATAGATTCGTGTCAGAAGCTCTCTCATTCCCACCCTTGTATACATTCCCACTGGCCCATGGCAGGACTGGGGCAGCAGAACTCCAGAGCTCCAGCTCTATTTAGCTACCCTCCAGATACATCCTGCATAGAGTAAAGATTGGGCCACGTCTGGAGCACAGGCAAGGGGAGAGGGTGTAAAAGAGGCCTGTCCTGCATTTTGCCTTATGATGTAACCAGGTGCAAACATAGATAAACACAGGTTGCTTGCTTCTCATTCAGGCAGCATAGAGGTTAATCACCTTGCAGCACAGCCTCCAACCCAGAGCTGTGCTGACCCATCTTCTCTTTTAACCAAACAGGTGACTTAATCCACTTTATTCAAACCCCTAGCTCAATGCTTTATCTCTGTAACTTCTGAGCTGGTCAGAGCTGCAGTTTTAGTGCTGGTCACAGCTACTGGCCAGCTACCATTACATTTAAAACAGCAGCCTAGATCCAACGCCAAGGACATGTTCCTCATCAGCTAGCATTCAGGACAGGGCAGGACAGAATATGCTATGCTTCCACACATGTGGAGCTCTGAGAAACATTTTCCTGCTGTTCTGTGACGGCTTTTTACTACCTTTTTATTTAATTTTTTTAAGCACCAGAAAGGTACATGACAGCAGGCTCAGCTAGTAGGGACAATAATTTACACCACTTGAGTGTAAAAGTTAAAATTGGAAGCACTTGGGACAGAACTGAATTTATTTTACACAGTAGCTGGGCTCTTAAATTAGCTCATCCCAGTTCAGTTTTAGGAATGGCTGCCTGGGAAATCCCACAGACCATCTGAGGACAGCCTTCAGTAACCACATGCTGTGAGGAAGAGAGTTTGCCTGGAAAACCTGGAGAAGACTCCCAGAGGCAATGATCTCTCAGGAAGAAGTATCAGCCCATAGGAAGCAATACGATTCATTACTGTCAGTGCAGTTCTTAATTCCCTGAGGGGCTCACACGAAGGTTTCTGTTATGCTACTGCGAATCATCTTAGTGGAGACTCTCTATGAAGTGTCTTAGAGACTTAAGGTCACAAATAAAGAAACTTGTTTCTTACTACCTGCATTTCAAAAATCAGGTGCTAGGGTTTTATGCATATGCACTTAAAACTCTGTCATACAGAAAATACCCATAAGCCTTTTGTGGCAAGAATGAAGTGAGAACAGGTGTTATTTATTTTCATCAAATAGTGACGGTATGCAAAAGCAGCTTTTCTATTTACAGGCCTGGCCTTTTGTTCTCACAGACTGTTTGGAAGGAATATGAAAAAAGGCCAGGTTGCAGGACAGACAGCAATGTTTTCTCCACTGTCTCTATTGGGAAGAGGCAGAATATCAGCTACTTACCAAAGAATCACTACTAACTAAAGAATCACTACTTCACTTTTGGGTCTTAAACATTTCTCCTTAATTAATATTTACTCGCACATTCAGGAACATGGGAGTGGCCATATACAACTACCCCTACATTCACAGTCTTTGACATTTGGTGTTTACACTAGCAGGCAAAAAAACCCAAACCAAAACAAACAACCCCCCCCAAACAAACAAACAACAAAATACCATCACTGACTTCTATCCTTGTAAGACAGCTGCTTGCTCTGCTGCCTCTGTGTCTGACTTCAGCTTTTGATACATCATCATTCAATTCTGCGGCATCCTCTCCTCCTGCTCTGCCCTCCCACCTCATTGCAAGAGCCAGCATGATACATGGACTTCCCAATTGGCTAGCAGAATTCAAGGGGTTGGCCAACACTATCTGGGACCTCTGTGTCCAGTTCCAACCTTCTACTACAGAGCTACCACACTACCACATCTTCCTGATACATTCAGATGAATAATTTAAACATCATCTTTTCCACTTGTTAGATAGGTTATGTATTTATTTGCTGTATTAGCATAAGACTGCTGGGCTTTTTGTCCAGCTAACTCTTTACTGCACTGTAGTTTCAACCATATGTAATTGCCTTTCTGACATTCATTTCTGCTTTGGGATCTCAGCAATTTGGTTCCACAGTAAGATAAAGCATAGAGCTTCTGGTGGATTAACTGCATTCTAGCTAGGCCACAACCAAAGGGTTTTGTTGACACCTAAACACTTTTGTCATTAACTGATCAATTGCCAGTGCTTTGAATATGTTTCCCTTCCAGGCTAAAGCCTGGTGCAACTCTTCATACCTGGTGCATAATTCATATTTTGTTAGAGATGATTCTTGAAGACACACAGCCAAACTTAGATTCAGAAATCCTAACACCCTCTTGAGCTTTACTTCCATCCACAAACAAAAGAAATATTTGCTGTCTGTCAGATGCCCTTATTTGAAAGAATTTGTATCAGTATTTATGTTGGTGCAATTCCACATCCTTTACTAGGAATAAGTCAGATATGCAGCACGCTTCCACACTGGAGATTTTCCAGTATCTGGAGCAATTCACCATAACTACTACAAATGTCAGCAATATTAGCAGTATCACATACACAAGGTGAAGAGAGTAGAAAGAGTAAAATTCAGTAATTTTGCGTCTCTATAGGCTCTATCATTGCACTTCTGCTAATACAGGCTATAAAATTAAAATATATAGGGAAATTAAAAGGAATAATTTGTACCATCGTGAACACGTGGAAGACCAAGAGAGTAACCTAATACAAATACAATCAGGTTATTATAAAATATATTTAACTCAGGCCTTAATGACAGGCATATTCCTAAGAGTTTTTACCTAAAGAACAATGAAATCTCATTTTGAATTCATAAGGACTTGCAAGACTTTGAAATGCAAGCCCCCTCGATATATCTCAAGAATTCCCATTTTTTGTACAGTAAATCAGGTCTCTTTTACTTCCTACCTGGTGCTGAGTATTTTTTTCTGTTACTGAAGATAGCGGAAACTCAGGATATTCTTCAAGTCCAGGGGGCTTTCAGCACCTCTCAAGGGCAGTACCTCTGTCAACACAAAACCAGTCTTAAGTTATGCTTTAGAAAACATATTCTGGGAGCTGTTGGATCAGAAAACTTTTATGTGTGCCTAACATCAGAAGCAGATGCAAAAGGATTTTTTTCATTACCTATGAATTTTGATCCTTAATGTCCATTAACATCTTAATACTTAAGCATTGACCTAATCTCGCCACAGAATCTGACACAAAGCAGAGAAATGCATTTTTTTTCCTCCCCGTAAAATCTATTCCAGGATTCATCTTAAAGTTGAGTATGTTCATCTCTCCTTGAATTCAATAAGAGAAGAGAATCAGCACAAATTAGAGCATTCTGTCTGCTGTTGCACTTATTTCAGGATCTGCCACCTCCATACTATAGATGAAGTTTCAAGCAACAGCCTTCTTCTGTCAGCACTCTTGAAAATATCTGCACATGTAGCCTATTTCCCAGAAAAGACACTGACATTTACAAGCGAGTCCTTGTATGTGCATTTGCAGTTGTGCCAATAAAATTACAATCTTGCAGTTCTGAAAATGTTTCATGTAATACGGACATTACAGTAATGACTGCACAGAGATATGTACAGAGAGATTATTCATTCTTTCTAAACATAGGCAATATTTTCCCTTTTCATGTACTTTCTCTCTTACATACTTCTAATGCAATTTCCTTCACTCTCCTTATAACATCGTTTTCCTAGGCCATATGGAACAGAGGGGGAATCAGTGTCGTTCTGAATTCTTTCAACATTATTACATGTTTTCAGATAACTGGAATTACAAGAAATACAGATGATTTGTGACAACTGAATAAGATTGCATCTCCTGTATGAAGACAGGCTGAGAAAGTTGAGGCTGTTCAGGCTGGAGAAGGCTGAATGAAGACCTCAGAGCAGCCTTCCAGTATCTGAAGGGGGCTGTTCCAGGGATCGAAGGATTCCGGGTGGAGAAGGAACGTAAGCCACACATATACACCCCAAACTACTAGAAAGTTTATTACAAGGTCTAAAACAGATGCAGAATCCAGAGATATCCCAAGCCAGAAAGAGAGAGAAATAAAGGCTACGAAAGAACAGATTTGGCACAGTTCTTACCAACCTACACATTTGTTCAATGACCAGGAGGCCAGCTCCGAGGTGCATTGAGAGCAAACGAGGTGGCAGGCACATACTTCGTGGGTGTACCTGCAGAGGTAATGTCGGCCATCAAAGGTCCATCTCCCTCTTCTCGTCCCTCAATCTTTCTTGAACCCCGGGCCTTTTATATCCTGAAAAGTGCCAAGTCATCCCGACACATGGTGTCACCTGCGTCCAGAGGAGTGGCCCTGCTGGCTTTCTGTTCCCATGCACATTTGTCCTGACGCGGGGGGTCAGCCCACGCCAGGAGGAGTGGTCTTGCCAGCTCCCTGCCGTGCACACCCACTCCAGGTGGTTGGGGATGGTTCACCATGGACCAATTTTTACAGTGTTATACCCATCCAACTCAGGGGCCTACAAGGACGCTGGGGAGGGACTTTTCATTAGGGACTGTAGTGGTAGGACAAGGGGTAATGGGTTCAAACTTAAACAGGGGAAGTTCAGATTAGATATAAGGAAGAAGTTCTTCACAGTGAGGGCGGTGAGGCACTGGAACAGGCTGCCCCAATAAGTTGTGAATGCACCATCCCTGGCAGTGTTCAAGGCCAGGTTGGACAGAGCCTTGGGCAACATGGTTTAGTGTGAGATGCCCCTGCCCATGGCAGGGGGTTGGATCTAGATGATCTTAAGTTCCTTTCCAACCCAAACCATTCCATGATTCTATGATTCTGAAACACAAAAGGAAGATATGAATATCTTCAGTCATCATCATTACTAACATGGGGCAACTGGATAAATTTCAGAACCTGAATTCTCCGAGATTTTTTGCTTGGGACACAAAGCTGTCCCTTTCAGTAGGTTAAAATAAAAATACACTTGCACTACAGCTTCAAAATCTACACAGTAGCAAAATAGTTTCCATATAAAACTTAATGAAATCAGAAGCTGAATGTTCGTGTAGACACCAGGGAAATGACAGCTATTTGGCAACGGCTTTCTTGACTATCACTCGTCTAGATTATCCCTTAGTTCCCATTCATTTTTCTTTACCCACCTTAATCAATCACTAACCAACTAATTACCTGAGATGACCACCTCAAACAATTCTTAGGTCATTACCAAAAAATCATGCTTGAGATGAGATTTGTTCCTTCTTTTTCAGGGATTGAAAATTTGGCTTGAGAATTTGTTATATAATTGACCTCAGTGGGGAACAAGATGGGTACTGCAGTGATGAGAATAATCCTGGTCTCCTGGGAAAGGAATGTATGAGACAGAAGTGCCCTTTTATCTTGTGACTGTACTTTTCTTAGACAGAACAGAAAAACACTAAATGAGAGACGTTAGGGCATAAATACAGATTCCACAAGGCAAAAATAGAAAAGAGTTGATAAGAAAAAACATAATAAATGAATGGAAGTGATGAAAAGTCACTACAGACCAGAAAGAAAGAACAGATGAAACCAATAACTTGAAAATTATCTAGATGCTATGGAAAAAAATCAGTGAAATATCAAGAGGAAAAATAAGTAAAAAATGAGATGCCCCTGAGAACTGCATGCTGGGGGAAGGAAAGCTATGAACAGGCAGCTAGTCAGGAGTAGGTAACAAAGATCAGAAGAGGAAGCATGTATTTGAATTGGCACCAACAAGAGAAATTTACTACAAATATGACAAAAATATTTCATGCCCTGTAAACTACCAGCTTTGTGCATATAACAGGTTGGCTGGTACTAAAATGTTTTCCTAGTTCCAGGCTTCACTTGACATTAAGAATTCTTGGAAAGGCAGGCTAGAGCTCTGCTTTTTCTACTCCAGGCCTTTTCTGAACATGCTTGTTTTTTCTTAGCAATCTTGAGTGAGTGCCTGACTTTGTCCAGCCTGTTAAGCATGCTTCTGCCACACCAACCTCAACTATAGAAAAGGTACATAATCCATGATGAGTGGTCTTACCAAACACAGAGCATATCAGGCCCATACAGTTGCTCCAGCAAATTACAGCATTTGTGAATACATGATGATGAGTTTTCCATATGTACCATGATGAAAATAAGAACCATGACCTAAGGAATACTCTTATACTGGGAACTCTTAGCTATTTCTATGCAGTCAAAAGTATTTTAAGACCACTTCGTATTCAATTTCCTATTAAACATGCAATATTTAGCACATATATTTTATCCTTAAAAAAACCCTAAGTGTTAGAGTGACCACCTTGAAAGCATGCTTCACATTTAACAGATAAGAAACTAGGTGAAGAAACCTATATGCAACTGAAGTTACGGAAAGGACTCAGTGTCAGGGCAAATACCAAAGTTCACTTCAGCCTTGACCAAAATATACTGACTTGGGCTTTTTTAAAATGTGTTCCAGTTCTAATTGTTGGAAAACAATCATCTTGAAAAATGTCCTTAGAACACTATGACAGAATTCAGGAGTTTGGGTGGTTGTCTTTTGTTGTTTGGGTTAGGGTTTTTTGATTGTTAATAAGGTTTTGAATACAGTGCCTGCAGTCTGACAGCCATTTGCTTGCTACATTGACACAGTCACATACCAGGGTATGGCATGATATCTGGTTGCTTGAGCTCCTCAGAGAACAGAACATACAGGGAAAGGGAGCTTTCCAAAACTTCACGGAAACATATGATATTTTGTGTTTTCCTGATGGGTAAGCCATTATCCAGTTTTGCCCTGAGTTATATAACAGTAAGTTTTCTCGAGGCAGGCCTGAAAAAATGAGGGCAGTGACCTGCAGATGTGCTCTTGCTCACTGTACTTGTGGTGAATCACTCTGAGAATTAGCTTGCACTTGTTTGGTTTGGTGTGGATTTGTTTTGTCGTTGTTTTTATATGTATTTGAACACTGCATAAACCATGGAAACAAGTGCCAGTGCTTCACAGAACTGACATGCACATGGTTAGCCATGATTTTGTAAAGACCTTACAGCTTTCACCTGTGACACTAGAAGTTGTCCTAAATTTACAAGAGGAGAACTTGCTAATAAAATACCACCAAAAGTAATCAAAGTACAAACATTCTTATCATGTTGTTTCACCACACATACAAAGGGCTGCAAAGCAAGGGTCCATTCTCACTTTTGCAACTACACCAAAAACTGTGGGACAGGGTTTGCAGAAGTAATCAGAAACTGACAGTTTTTACCACACTGTAGGCACCAGACTTCCAATGGGCACAGCACTTAAGCTAGATACTAAAGTTAGATGGTGTTAATACACTTGAAATACAACCTGAAATAATGCCTACTCCCAGAAAATTATCTCCCTAATTTCTAACCCCTTCCTCCACCTTACAGCTATTATACTACTCATCATAAGGGTACAGCATCCAAAACTCTTGAGTATCTGGATAATCTGAGCCACAGCACATTCTTTTTCCTGGCATCTATAAACACTCCATATAAAGTTGATTTTTTTGTTGCTGTTTTTTTGTGTCCAGATAATTCTGTCTCAGCATGGAAATGCTAGAAGAAAAAACAGCAGCTCCCTGGCAGTCTTACTGGTGTATACTGCTGAGCAACAAAATGTAAAGCAAGTCTGATCACTTGCCAGGGTCATATGTGAGTGTGGAGAGAGCAGCAAGATCTCAGAGATTATCCCTTGTTCCTATTACCTAAATAGACTATGACATGTGTTTTACATTGGATAGGCAAATTGATTAATATAAAATAAAAGCTTAAACATAGTCTATTTCTTAGCCGTGCTTTCCTAAGGTTTATTCAGATTCAGAGAGGTATGTCTTACCTTCCTTTTCAAGGCTTCTTGCTTGCTGCCTGGGCTTATCAAAATATTTTCCTAGAGGGCTGAACAGCAGAGAGTTCCACTATTTTTAGCTGTTATTGCCTCTGTCTAAGTATCACAGAATAACATTATGAGCTAAGAAGCCCACGAATTCTGTGACCTTACAGGTTAGGAGAAGGAGATTAAGTATTAAAAATAAATTAAAGCCAATTGGTAAAGGTTCATACTTATGAAACACCCTTTTGTTACTTGCCCACATTTATCTTAGAAGTATGTAAGGAGATATAGAGTCTTCCTAAAGGTAAATATTGCACTTGAACTTGGGAGCACTACTTGTATTTGTCTGTAGGTTACCGACCCCAAACCTATTGAGTTTGCTCAGCATACTGCCAGATGGCTTAATGTGGGTTCAGTAGCCTCAGACCAATTCTCTGCCACAAAATACTCTCATGGCAAAACCCATTCACAGATTGGGAATGCTAACAATTCCTCTGGCAACCTCAGCAGAGGAGCCAGAATGTCACTTAACATTCCTCACCTTTGATTTCTCTCTTTGCAAGTCAGGCTTTGGGCACACGGAATGCTTTCTAATGTTTCTAATGTTTGCCTGCAGTAGCGTAAACTACTGCTATAATAGAAACTGCACAGGAAATAAGAAGCTCTCCTGTAGTTATTTCTTTGTGGCTAACATCTATGTGTCAAGAAGGGGTAGCCTGCACCAATGGAGCAATGAGGGCTCCATACACACCCAGGCATCCTTGCATGGACCCACAACAGGGCTTACAAAACTGTTCTTTATGTTCATACTTAAGGTTGGTTTTTTTTCTTTTTGGAACTTAACTTATTTTTATTAAGTTGCTCAATAAAATTTAATGGGATTGGAGTTTCATGCTGTGCTGAAGAGTTTACAATGTACCAAATACTGGCACTGAGAAAAAATTACTAACTCATTAAAATATTTAGACATTGTACTGATGTAGCCGCTTTCATTCAAGAATTTCAAAACCACATTCTGATCATTAATCATTACTCCCTGATGCCATGTACAAAAAGTATTACTGAAGCAAATACAGATCAGACATAGCAAAGATGCTAATTGATTTGGCTGAGCACACTGGGGGTCTAATCTAAGTATTCTGTTCAAATACATGGGTAGTGCTGTTGCTGTTGGCTTAGCAGGATCCTGAGGATTTTCTTGAGCTCTGGAAAAGAATTGAGGCGTCCATACCCTGAGAGTCATAGAATCATAGAATAGTTAAGGGTTGGA
>NW_009930136.1:0-11102 GCF_000696875.1 Nestor notabilis | reverse complement strand
GCCGGCTGGGCTTGAACCACGACAGTTACCAACAAAGAACTGTTTTGCAGAGTACTTATTTTCTTCAGACAAAGAAGTGTTTTGAAGTGACAGGCAATTTCTAAACCTGGGTAATTCAGTTATCAAATCTATACTGAGCATCATTTTTTAAAACTTAATGAGCCAGATCCTTCAAAGGCTGCATTGAAAAAGCATGACATTTGACACGATCTTCATTCTGAAATTGTTTCTTTCTGCTTACAAATAAACAGTCTACTTTTTGCTTTCTTGTCACTCTGTTATGTTTTTCCAGTAGTATAGGAGTTAAAAACAAGGAGTAATAATATACAGTAAATGCTTTAGTATGGAGCTGTATATCATACGCAAGTAACAGAGGTATCATATTTGACAGGTATGAAAAGGAAAATATTTGGAAAGCCATTAGTTACTCCATCTTCAAGTCATAAATCTACCCCTTTGAGTTTTTAGTGTGTAAGGAAGAAGAATTACAGACTACAGTTCTAGATATATTCTATCTTTCATTCATTCACAACCAGCGGTAGCACTGGCTTCTCAGCCAAATAGCCTGTATCTTTTATTTAAACAGGAAAATACTTCATTGTGGTAGGAATTTGTAGGCAGGTCTGCAGAATAATTTCACTGTCCTCTTTTTCTTCAGCTTGCATGAATTTGTGCTGTTCAGTGTATGTGCTTCAACCCTTTTTTCAATATAAATATAAGGTATGAGGTATAGTTCTATCAGAATATAAAACATGGAAAAATTTCTGATTTAAATCCTAGATTCAGAAACATACAGCTATCTATGATCATAAGTTGAAACTGGGGTCTGTCCAATGCATATGCTTTTAATTTTAGCTTGTAGTCATTGGTGAACTTAATAATAAATAATATTTATTTAAAGAACTTATTAAATATTAGCAACAAAAAATACTAAAAAGTTAAAATTAGGTTTGAAAACCGTAAGTGCCAGAAAACACATCATTACTATAGGCTATGTCAATCAGAATGCTGTGGTCTGCTATCTTATGATCAAATAAAATTTGCCTCTGACAAAGTATATGAACATTCTTCTTTCCTTTTATTTTGCTTTGGTTTCTCTCAGGAGAAGAGCAGGTAGGCACTCGTGATGAAATACTTTATTCTCATAAGAAAAAAAAAGAAAAGAAAAAAGGGCTTGTAAAAGGGCTTTTTGATATTCTTTCAGCATGTGTATGTATAAAGGTGTTCTGGTGTTTGTTATTCAAAACAAAAATAAATAACAGTAGACATAAATATTCCATTTTAAGGGATCAAAGTTACCAGCAAAGGTGAAGAGTGGATGATATCTTGGCTCTGTCAATCCACTGGAGTGGCCAAAATGCTCAAGCTAGAAAAGAAGAGGAAGCATGTGCCAAATTGGCACATAATCATTCTCCAATTGAGCAAATGTGAAGTAACATCCAGAACGTGGATCCAGGAATACTCTCCAGAATAGCTCTCTAGCTTCACTTCTGCTCCAGCTGCACAGCTGTGTCCATCTTTTTTTGAAGCAGAATCACAAGCATTAATGAAATATTTTTCCCATAGTAAGAACTTTTGGTCCTGTCCAGCAGCTAGGAAACATAGATTGCAGTTGCATCTAGATTCATTATTCAGTCTCTGATTTATTGATAACATGATCTTTCCTGTGTCACAGATCAACAAAGCACACAGAACAGCATGGTACATTGCACAAAACGTGTTAGGAAAAACTTACTTGCTTTTTGTAGTCCCTCATAGTGGTATCCTATTAATTTCCTTAGCTAAAGGCTGTCTCCCTTCCTAAATGAGGAGATAGCAATAAACTCAATCTAAGCATTTATATTTCTTCTTGACTGTTCTTAGGCACTTTTCCAATCACTAGGTAGAGTCAGTTTCTAGATAGTTACAGAATTAAGAAGGCTTTATTTCTCTAAGTTTTCTGGCGCAGAGCAGGTCAGGTTCTCAACAATCCCTCCCCCATGCTGCTGGCACAATTCCTACAAGCATCTTTTTCATCATTATCTTCCTCATATCCAGACTCAAAAGTTGCAGCCAAAAAGATCAAACTTTTGCCATTCTATCTTTTAATGGATGTTTATCTCCTTTTTCCTGTAAATGTTGTAAAGCTATACGTGGCAAGAAAAATTACATGTTTAAAACAATGCAACTCCATGATCAGTGGTATGATCAGTCGTATGCTCTATTACAGTATGGAATGTAAATGATAAAAACACCCTATATAAATAGTCAATGGCTCACATGGAGTTGGCTTGCAAATGAAAATGAAAATCTGTGTATCACAGAGCATTTCAGCACTTGCACATTTAAAAGGCTATGGCTGCAGCCACCTAGATTTTAACATTTTCTTTCAATTGAAAATGCCCATAAAAGTTATGGTAAGATTTGGAGATCCAGTATTAGGAATAGATGATATTTTATAGCAAAGTGTCATTAAATCATTAAAAATTCATTCTATGACAGTAAGAGGGACAAGACTTTCTCAAAGGATGTTTGCAAAATCTGATCTGCCCAGAAGGAAGTAGGGGCAGTTGTATCTCGGCATTTTGCTAAGAGAGCAAACTAGCAGAAAGGCCACCTGTTCCAGAGAAGTTGCAGTGGCATACAGTTTTAAAGATGTGAAGGAGTACTGAGCAAACAGATAAAATGGAAGGCACCTCACAAAGATTTTTTCAAAAGCCTTTCTTCTATTGGCTCTTATGGCATGATAGAGAGTTCTGGGATTCCCCCCTTTCCCCTCCCCCTGCCCACGCCTTCTTAAAATATAATGCATGTATGTATGTTAGGTTATTCCTAAAACAAAAGTTGTCCTTAAAGCCACATAATCAGCAGTGTCAGTGGCAAACTGTTGCCCAAGTAGCTTTTCTGATGTTTTTACTTATATGAAGGAGGAGAGTAACATAGGTTGAAAGGGATAAGTTCAATCTACCATAGTGTACCAGTCTTCAGCCTTTTTCTCACACGAAGAGCAAAAGATCAGTTCTCAAGCTTAACTGTCAGAAGACCAGGCTATTGAAGATTATATAAAGATAAGCAGATAAAACCACTTCTATATGCAAGTATATATAGTCAGATGCACATCAAATTCATACATTTCTGTAGATCTGGTGCTACCATTTTCCCCTTAGAGCTGAGCTTTGAGTCAGCATTTTATAGGTATTTTGAACAGAAAGTATCAAACACAGAAATATTAAAAAAACCCCTTTTATTTACACACAAACATTCCTAGTGTTCGTTAAGTTAGGGGAAAACATACCTATTTTAAAATCTGCATTAGTTATTCTGGATTCTGAATTCAGAAGCTGTAAGCATGCAGAAATAATTGTGAACTTCTGTCTAAGTAGCTATTAGCTGAAAATTATAAATGAAGGAACTTCTGCTATAGATCTTCTTCTTAGGAGTACATATTTCAAACAGGAAGACTTTTAAACAATAGTATTTTGCAAGCATCAAAGCAATTAAATGACAATGCAGTTGCTGTAGTTACTCTTCTAAGAAGAGTGGATATGTCAGCATACCTGTAACAGTTATGTGCTTACTTTCAAATGAGCTTTTTGTAATGACTAAACAGAATATTACTGAACAAAAGCAATCCAGGGTAAGTAATACTGAAGTGTCAGGTTGTTGATAATGGCTTGGTAGCACCCAGAATATTGTATATGTCAGATATAAGGTATTTGTGTATGCTGAGTTGAAAGCAAATCATGATTGCCATTATTGCCTCAGGAACCTGCCTTAGGAAAAGAACTATATTAAAAAAAAAAAAAAGCACAACTTCAAATATGTAAATGAAATATATACCCGTAATAAATATAACTGTATAGAAAACAAATTCAATCAAGTTTTTTACATAAAGCAGTATGAAGAATACTGGCAGAATACTGGCACTTGCTTCTATTTTCGTGTGTGACTTTTGTGTATAGTTTCAGATCCACAGAAAAAAAACATATCCTTACTGGTTTTAGTCAGTCAGGTGAAGGAGTAGGAAAAGGTGAAGTGTGATATTAACCATCCTGTAATTTACAATAATGCAAAGCAACAGCACTTAAATATGGAGAAAAGGGAATACAATAAATGCAAAGGATTCTTGCATTTGTGACAGAGCTACTAACACCTGAGGTAGAATTGTATGATGAAACTTTATTTTTTTTTAGTAAATACTTAGTCACAGGCCTTAGTCTTACAAACAAGTATACACTTTTTTCCACTTCAATGGCTAGCTTGACTGGCTTTCTTACAAAGAATAATGTGAATAGGTATTAATGGATTGGACTGAAATCAGATCATATGCACAGATAGCTAATGATGGGTTTATGTAATGTTGATAATTAATACTGTTTCATTATTTTACTTTCTTTCTCTTTTACCTGTGTCTAAAATTAAATTCAAAGCCTGAAGTACCATCAGGGTAAACTGTGAGATAGGGTCTCTCTTTACAAATTAAAATGGGTTTAATACAATTAACAAGTCTTGTATGCTGGGTTATGTTACAGTGTCCTTATCAAGTATTTTAGAATCTGGAGAGAAGTAAAAATATCTTCTTGTTGTAACTTCCATAGAGGCATTAGGAAGGTTTTAACCTAAAACTGCTTTGCAGATAGAAGTGAGGTTAGAGGGTGAGATAAACAGGAGTAATATATTATAGTTATTCAGTAGCTCACTGATAATCATTGCATTCAGTTTTAGGTTAGGAAGGGCTATCCTGAAAAATGAAAGAAGAAAACAAAGTAAGTACAGTAACATTTGTACGGCCTTCTTTTACTATTCAGTAATAAAACAATGGACAAGCAAAAAGGAATACCCTAGGAATGTCAGGGTAGCACATCAGATTTTGTCATCATTAAACAGCAATGAAAATTGCTATAATTATCTGACAACCACTGTGGGAGGAGCTGAAAATCTGACTGATGTTTCTATATGTAGTCTTCCCCATAACTTTCTCCATAATGTAACCATGTCGCATCTAAAAACAAAAAAATTCAGAATGTTTTCCCCTTTTCTTCTAATAATATAACAAATTAGATTATTGGAATCCTCTAATATTATTCTAACATAGAAAAAACAAGATTCTTTCATCTTGTTATCTCTAATAGCAACAACAAATTAAAAACGCATAATCTACGGAATTTACAAAGCTTCAGGCTTTAACTAGTATCTATACTGGATACAGCCAAATGACTATTTCCAAACTTTATGCAGCTCTCCAAGTTGTAAATGCAGCTCCTGATGAAATTCTCAACTGCTATGGAACTGTTCCAGAGTATCTATAGCCCTTGGATACCCAGGCAATCAGTAGTAGCTAGCTCTCATCCACCTCCTTGCTTTTAAGGGGCAACAAGATAATGAAGAAAGCAAAACTACAGCTGCAGTTTTAGTATTATTTTTATCAGAACTAATGTTACCTGTAGAATAATTTGACAAAATATTTTAGCATTGTTCTTTGTTATATACTGTTATTGCGGCAACACAAAATGATAAACAACCAAATTTAAAGTACTTGTTTTCTTTATTGGGTATGAAGATTATAATTATTGATCCATTTAACGAAAAAAAAAATGCACAAACCATAATAAGTGGAAATGTATTTGTGTGGCTACAATATATCATTTGATATGCTAGTAATAGTATTAACAATAAACATATCCATGATGCTAACTTAATCACTTCTAACTCTTGAGCACTGTGTTATTACCTTCCTAGCTCTTGGTTTGTAGGAAAGTGGAGACAATATTCTAAACTAAGCCCACTCCTCAGACACTGTCTTCCTTTGTATCTTTTTTTCTCTAGTGAGCTCCTGGGTACCCTAAACCTGTGTAAAAATGAGTCTTTGATTGGTATTTTCTTCAATTAATTTAGTCTAGTGAATTTTGACTGCCGATAAACCTCAGGCATTTTCAAAAATATGGAGTAATGAATTTAATGATTTAGGTGGACATTTCTTACCCTAATATTTTATGCATTTGTATCATCATTTTGTATACCATTTCAGTTAATACTCCTCATTTGACCCATATCTGGAATATCAATATAATTCAGGAAGTTCTGTACACCATCCTGTTTCACATTTTAGGGTTTTTGTAATAGGATTATGTTTTTTTATTTAAAAAGCAAACTTATACCCACTCAAAACCCTGGGTGTACAGTTTACTAATAATATAGCATAACATATTTGTTTCAGGCATGACATGGTGCCCAGTGTTAGTGACAGCAACATGACATTCCCCATATATTTTCCCTCTCGACATCTGTCATTGCTACTGTGAAAAATGAATACTCGATGAGGAGTGGAGGGGTAAAGGCTGACAAATAGACATCTCACATTGCAGAAGCTTCTTGACAAACTCTCAGAAGGGTGCTGTGTCAAACCTCATGTCATGATCTGCATCAGTAGCCAGTGCACTAGCAGACCAGGAGGGGAAACAAAAGGTCATATCCATGGAAGTGATGGAAGATTATTGTTTTGCCGTCTCCTTGCATCCTTCACTGGGGTTGCAGATCCATCCAATACACCTTATCTTATGATTAAGAATTTAACACTTTCAGGGAAATTTTTGTTCCATTCTGTAGATTTCTTTTTGGTGTTTGGTGTCTAGTAAAATGTGGACTGACTATATGAATCTCTGATCATTTGAATAATAAAGTCAAATTAATAGATCTGTGTTATACAAATAAGTGCTCTGTCAAAGATAATTTCCAATTGCTATGTCAAGTAACATGTTGTGAGGCTACTGGCTAAAAGGTTATTTGAAAGAACTAATGTCCTTTTTCAAGGGCTTGGCAGAGACAAATCTGAGAACTAATCATTGTGAAGACAGAAGTTAACTTGTTATAAACTTCAATAAGTTTCCAAGCATTTCCTCCCACCCCAGATTTCTGGCTTTCTATGTCCTTCTTGTTCTAACAGGTATAGCAAATAGGAAAAATAATACGTAAGAAAGTATGTTAGAGCAAACTTCTTCAGGAATATTTCTCTCTCATAGATTTACATTTATCCAGGTGTCCTGGGTTCAGCTGTAACATTTATTTTCTCCTTCTTAGCAGCTGGTGCAGTGCTGTGTTTTTGACTTTAGTCTGAGAACAATGCTGATAACACACCAATGTTTTCAGTTGTTGTTGCTAAGTAATGCTTACTCTGATCAAAACCTTTTCAGTCTCCCATGCTCTGCCAGTGAAGAGGGGTACAAGAAGACAGGAGGAAGCAGAGCGAGGACATCTGACCCAAAGTAGACAAAGGTGTATTCCATACCACAGCACCATAGACACGGTAGCACACGTAGACACAGCACCACAACACCAGGTAGATTTATTTTCCATGATTTGCAGAATGTCCAGTCATATCTTAATGGTTATTCAAAACCAGCACAGTATTCTTGACTGCGTAACACAGTAAGCATAAAAAGGCAACTTTTTCAATAACTGTATACAATAGATACTCTAAAGACATTTCTCACTGAATGTTGCCCAAGGCAAAATGTAATCTGTTGGCAGACTGGATTATTGAAATGTTAGAAAGATATGATTACCCAGCTATGTCGTCAACCATCAACTGTTCCATGACAGGCAGCCTCAAAACTTATCAAGTCTGTGCTGATGTCAATACAAAGATGCTGAAGGGTTATTCCAAGAAAGAATTTAGTAATAAAATGTAGTGTAAGGAATGCTGTAGGCATTCATTACAGTGTCTTGCAACAGGTGGTTTATGATGACTTCTTACACTCAGGAAAGCAAGAATATCTAACACCTAGAGTTACTGGAAATGTTTCTTTTGTTATGTTGTACTATGCATCCAAAGCTCTCACTGAAAACTTCCCAGCCTATTGAAATAGACATTTCTGAAGCAAGCATTTAAATTCAGACTCACATAAAAGAGTATGAGCTATTTATAAAGCTATATAAAAGGAGAATGTAAAGAAAGAAGACAATGAACTGATGTGAAAATAAACTCCACTGCCATGACTTCTGATCTTGTTAATGTCACTTGTAGAGACAGAATTAAGACTGAAGATGAGGAATAAAGGGGTGGATCTAGAAAATTGTATTAGCCAACTAGCGAGCTTAATATATGTGGAACTGGGGCAAGATTTACTGGTTCACTGCATCCCTTTACAAAACCCTCTATGAAATTATTCCCTTTGGCTTCCTAAGCAAACTCTGTAAAGACAGTACTAAAAAAAAAATTAGAGAAGACTAGAATAGAAGAGGGCAGAGAGTTTGATGAGAAAGAGATGCAAGCTGGAATTAAAGAGCCTCACAGTTTAACACATTGTACCCAAAATAACATCTCATTGTCTGCATATCCTGGTTTTCTGTGACACCTCAACGGAAACGGATTATGCATTAGTTGCAGTATGACAGCATGTATGGACCTTCCACCACTGTCTGAGAAATGCTTTTCTATGACAGAGAACTTTGCTCCTTGGTTGTATTCTAGGTGTTTTGTGAAGAACAACATTCTGTTCTTCCTTAAGGGTGCAATTGAGCATGTACACCACTTCCGTGAGTTGAAAGCATATTTGGGTGGTGATTAATCTAGTGTTTTCCTAAGGGAATGTGGGTTTGCATGAGACAATCATTTAGATTTATCAAAATGCCAGCTGAATTTGGAAGCAATTTAACCACTTCCCAAGGAGCCCAGATGCTTCATCTGTCTGCTTGGGAAAATGTGGATATGGTTACAGTTGCCAATATTGCCCAGTTCTCCGTACGTCACCACAGTGTTAATGGGGTCATTTCACTGTGCTGGGAATCCACATACCTTGAGATAAATTTATAGCTATATCAGCTTAATGCTTGCTTTGGAGCTACTTTTGAAATAGGACTGAGGACTCCATAATTTAGAGCCCTTTTTCCCACCAATTTTTGCTATATTTGGGTTGTTCCGAACTGGATTAGCTGCAGTATTGTTTGTTGCTCTCATACTGTAAAAAGACAAAACCAAAACTGTACCAAACTCAAAATCAAAATCACTCTGAGTGGAGTTTTCCCTGAATCCAGTTCTGTGGTTTTATGCACTGAAAATTCACACCTTGAGAACTGCTTGCAGTTCTCGTCTCAGTGCTTCATAGATGATATAACAGAAGTAGAGAGAAGATACAGGAAAGTGTAAGAAAGAACAACCAGTGTGATCAAAGGGTTAGATTAGCTTTACAAAGTGAGACTGAAAGGTCATGATTTGGAAAGGAGAAGGCTAAGAGGGGCTGGCTACATCTCAGATCTATAGAATTATGAAGGTAGTAGATAAGGTTAATGCCAATTATTCACCAAATCCCACCATGCTTTACAGCTTTTAAAAAAATGAGTCAGAGATTAATTTAAAAACCTGCGTTCCAGACTTGTGCTGATACTCTTCAGGCTGGTCTGAGAGGGTGGCTGGGCTGTGGCTGGCCTGAGCTGGGTTTTGCAGGCAGTATATATTAAGTTCATAATGGGAGCTAAAAGGGACATATATGCAGCAGTCCCTACGATGATCCTAAAATACAGCTTATTTGCTATTGTGTAACTGGCCTGGGAAAATATCTTGACCAAATAAGTGTATAAAACTGATTACTTCAGAAAAATGTCATGAAAGTCCAGAATCTGTGTTTCCTTCAAAGTTGCTTTCAAAAAAACATAGGCAAATATTCATCAGAAAAGAAACTGATGAAAGCATTCAGCTGAAGCTTGGCAATTAAATGTATTTACTAGGATATTAAATATGACATTCTAAAACTATACTTTAGCTGTCGTGTTGGTGTAGTTTATGTACTACAATCAGACCTCTGGCTTGTCAGCTGTTTCCATGAGGATTAATTCACAACAGGTGAGCTCCTTGATTTTGCAAAGTAAAAGTTCTTAAGTGGAGACCTTAGATATTCTTTATGTGGTATACTGGTGCTTTATTTGTTTAATTAATTAATTAATAACTGTGCCTTTTGTTTCTCCTAGGCAAATCACTGGTAAAATAGCTATTGGATAGAAAATGAGATACTTAGATCTGTGGCTTCATAAAATGGTCATTACATGCATTTGAGTAATTTTAAAGATCAATGAATATATTGGTCATATGCATAAACACAGGAACACACACACAAATATATATATATACACATGAGATCACATATATCCCTTCATATACAGAGAAACAGAAACAAACATACCACTTCAGGAAAATTTAGTTATCTTTTTAAAACTGAGTTAAATTTTGGGGATCTTGCTCCCAATACCATCTACTAAGCAAAGCCCTTGAATCACAGTGGTTTTGTAACTCTATAAAAGGAGTTAATTGGGAGATTAGCATGCAGACACCAAGCAATGTTGTTATTATACATGTCATAGTGACATTTGAACCCATGTATTTCACCAGTGCTCCATTTTTTTTTTTTTTTGATTTCTTGTTACAGGGTTTTAGCTCTGTGAAAAGTTAAGTGTCCTAGAAGCTGATAAAAGTGTCAGTGAGTTGGGATGGAGAGCTGGATATGAAATAAATGGTGATGCTTTACCGATAAGAAAGGAGTAACGAATCAGAAATACACCAAATAAACAATTAGAATTAAGTCATTCTAGTCTAGTGGCTAGAAGAGTAGTTTTATAGTTAGATGGTAAAGACACTTTTTTAACTCTACCTGTCTCAGACAGCAAGTACCTCACCAAATGTAAAGGCGATTACACAATTAAATTACAGATTTACCTTTTTTGGAAATATACCGGTCTGAAAATAGCATTGTAAGAACCCAGTATTAAGTATTTCACAAAAGAACCCAGTATTAAGTATTTCACGATGGATTATGTTTCTATGTAATTGTTTTAATAATATTAGCATAGTTTATTCTTAATGGTTTACTGTCCATGATATAAAAAATTGTTGCTGTTGTGGAAATCAATGTCTTGCAGCTTTATATTATCTCAGTGGGTTTTTTTGTGGTTTTGATTGTTCAGGGGTTTTTTTTATTTTTTTTATAGTTTTATAAGTGGCATTAAGTAGGTAGATTTTATGTGAAGATTACCTCAGTGCCCAAGGAAATTATTAAAACAATTCAAAGACTTACCAGA
This sequence comes from Nestor notabilis, assembly GCF_000696875.1. Lineage (NCBI taxonomy): Eukaryota > Metazoa > Chordata > Aves > Psittaciformes > Psittacidae > Nestor > Nestor notabilis. Next base: position 56 of record NW_009930136.1, on the reverse strand, counting down.
AAACCAAAAATGGCAAAACAGCTTCCTAAAATCATAGAATCATAGAATAGTTTGGG
>NW_009930135.1:14895-19657 GCF_000696875.1 Nestor notabilis | reverse complement strand
CAACCCTAACTATTCTATGATTCTAAGTTCACCACTACTCTTAGTAGCTTCTTGTCTGGATAGATGTCAAGTACCTGCTAGGGTCTGGTGGAACAGAGGAAGACAACAAGGAGCTGCCACATGGAGCTGTGGCCTGAGTTGCTGCCTTTTGAGTGGAAGGACATGGCTATGCTTGGTATTTGCTGGCTGACTCCTGTTGGCTGGAAGGCAGCCATGGGATTAATTTTGAGGCGATTATTTAAAGAATTTGGAAATGTACCAGTTTTGAGGTTTTCCTTTGTAAATCAAAACCCTTAAAGCTTAGTTTTCAAACAGCACTAAGAGACAGTGCATTTATGATGTTACATTGTATTTCTGTACATTGTCTCTGTGTGCAGTCTGTGCTAGGATTTAAGCTGCTGTCCGAGCTCCAGTATTGAGGACTTCTTCTGAGGGTGTGTTTTAACTTTTTCATTATGAACAAAGGTGTTCATGTGAAATTTAAAGCCAAGTTCTTGGTGCCGTGCTGCTTACCATGTCATGGGAGTTGCAACGCTCTGATTGGTGAACTGTCAGTTCTTAAAACAAACTACGAGGTTCTTAGCATGTTATTCCCTTTCCTGCTTTTCCTTCTATATGATTGGGGATCAGTTTCAGAGATTAAGAAATACTGCCTTCACTTTCACTTGCTATGTTTTTAAGGAGGCACAGTAGTGTGTGCACGATCTTGTTGAATAATTCGTGTTTAGAACAAAGTGATTGCTCAGCCCCTGTTCAATGATCTTCATATGTGCATAAAATAAAGTACTCTTTGATCTTCCTTTCCTGTGCATCTCTGACCCAGACCCATCTTACACTTTGGTGTTTTTTTTTTCTTTCCCTCCAGGTGGAGGGTGTGCTTGTGAGCCAGCCATTATTGGCTTTTGCTCTGTGTGCTGGCTTCCGAACAAAGGTGCTGCTGAAAAGGTGAGTACTTAACTTCCATCCTCTTTGATGCAGATTTATGTTCAGAGGAACTGATAAATTTAGACTCGCCAAACCTGTCACCTTAAACCGTATCTAGGTTTGCAGTGGAGAAAATCTAATCTACTAGCTCGTAAATTTGTAAGCATTATCTGTCAAAGCACTGTTAAATTCTGGTTTAGTGTAAGCAGTGCATTCTGCAGCACTGCAGAGCCAGAGAAGTTTAAAGGTGGGCATGTTTCATTTCTTGAACAGGTCTGAATTTAGAGCTAGAGAAATCTCTGAGATGCTGAAAATAAACAGTAATAAAAACATGATTTCCACCCTTTGACCAGCATGGGAAGGGGTGGCTGACTACCGATTTCTTACATAGTTGCGGGAATTCTTCATCAAATCTAGCATCTCTCACATCAACTGTCTTCTGAAAGTAGCTGAGGTACCTGAGCATTAACTGAAAGAAAAAGAAAACAGGCTTTTATCAAATCGAGAAGGCTATTTATGAGATAGGAGATAAGCTTAATGGTATTGCTCTGCTGTGAGTACTTAGCAGGAATTTCTCAAAACCTTTCCCTTCAGTCAGTGAAATGCTGAGTGTGGCAGGCATGCAAAGGTGCAGTGTGTGTGTGTGGGGGTGTCGTTTTTTACAAGTGTTTCCAATTGGCAGTGAAGAGAGTAAAACAACAGAGGATTAGCACTGAAGGGAACTTTTAAAAAACTTTAAAAGAGTTTAAAGAGTTCTTTATGGCTGAGAAATCATGTTTGTGCTTTCTCTGCATGCAAACAAAACTTTGTTTATAGGAAAGTATTAGTGCTGTAAGGAAGGGTAGATAAAAGTAAGTATGTGATACATTAAAGTCTATATTGGTCTATTTTCCATGAGATTGCATTAACTGTCACAAACACGGATGTCATCCATAAGGTTTGAAGATCGTTCTTCAGGAGCATCCATAAAACTTTATGCTGTCTGATTTTATGTGTGTACTGGTCTTCTGCAGACAATCTTCTTTACGCATACTCTATATTTAAAAATACTGGTGTTACCTACCTCTATGTGTAAAACCACTCTGCATAGAGTCATTAGCTTAGTATTTTAGGAACCATAGAGAGTCATAGGTAAAACATTCTAGAAACTGCCAACTAGTAGCCTAAAAAGGTTTTTTTACACAAGAAGATATGTAATGTAAATATCTTGGCTTTATGAAGAAAAAGATCTTGTAATGTTTGAGGTTAAAAACAAGTATTATGTATTCCATTAGAAAGCTGGGCTTTCATTCTTGATTAAACTTGACACACTGAGATAGATTTAAATTTTGTCAGTTACTATTATTGTTTGCTTATTTTTTCCTGTATTGAGAGAAATGTGATTATTATATTTGATAAATTTTTTCTTAACTACATAAGAATAATGATTGAAGTATTGCCTTGTCTTGAAAGAAGCTGTTAAACACTTCTTAGGAGAGATATGGGCATTTGTTAAAAGGAAAGAGGTTGGAAAAGCTCCCGTGCTATAATTGCAATTTGGATTTTATGTCTTTATTTTTATTTTTGTATCCACTTGTTTTAAAAATCAGAGTATTTTCACAAAACACTTTGCTATTGGTCTGATTTGGAGCCTCTTCTTCTTGTCTCAGATTTGTCTATTGATGTTGGAAGTCCATATTAATATGCCACTATGGTATCACAGTTGTGTTTCCAACCTTATAGGAATGTTTCATGGAGTTTAATGTCCAAAAGGTGTTACGCTTTTTTATTTTCGGGTTTTTATATGTTTTGAGGTTTGGTTGGTCAGTTTTGGGGTTGGTTTTGGACTTTGGGCATTTCAGAGATGTCTACTAAATTTCAGGCTGTATCTTTGAAATCATGCAAGGCAATGCAAGATTCTTTTCCTGGTTTTGTGTATAGATATATATGCCTGGTAGAGCAAGATCTTATTCCATGATTCTCTTGCTCTATGATATCTATGAGTCAGAAAAACCTTTCTGACTAAGGATGCTTGTAATCTCCTAATAGGAGGACACTAAAATAAGTGGTCTACTGCATTCAGCTCAAAAACTAGTCTATGTGTCAGAAGTGTGCCCCTGACTGACATTTGGAACAACAGTATGAATTGCAGTTTTCAGTTGGGTTTGGCATGTTTCTTCTGTCAGGAAGTGGTGAGGAGCAGTTGTGAGGAATACAATACACAGAAGGATTTGCAGGCAAGCAAGGAGGAAGCTTAATAGCAGGAGATGGCAGGTAGATGTAAGGATCTGGCCTGGAAGAAGTTACTATTATGAGGTGGTAATTTTATTAAATAGTCATAAAGAATAATTCTCTGTACCTGGGGGGTTGTAGAGAATAATCATTTCCAATAAAGTTTAGCTCAGCAATTACCATGGTACTCTTGAGGCTAAGCGTCTTTGGTCTTTTTAGTGTTAGCGGCTAAATCATGTGAGACTCGGTGGTACAACCGAGTTGGGAATAGCATTTTGGTTTCTTTTCTCTAATATTTGCTACTGTAGACAAGGCCCTAAACACAAGCCAAGCTTCCATGTTGAAAAGTGTTAGTGCAGTTACTGAGGATACTTGTGTTATTGTGGTTGTTCTCTAGAAGATGTGGATTCCTTAAAGAGAAACAAACAAAAAGGAAAAAAAAAACCCCAACCCCAAATCCCTCAAACTCCCTTATTTCCAAATGCAGTACTTTTATAAAAGATGGAGTTTTAGGGATCTGAATTTTTGCTTCTTTTCTCTTACCATTTATCTCACCTTTCTGATTCAGTTACTATGTGCCTTCTGTCATATCTGTGTAACTGGCCGAGCTGTAGACTTGCAGTAACTCCATGCGGGTAACAAAAGCAGTATATAACGCACAAGTCAGATTTGTTAATCGGACAGCTTGGAGAGACCAGAGATATCAAATATTTCTTCATTTGGAATACTGTTTGACTTAGCAATGTAATTTTAAGTATCGAAAGAAGCTGATTGCTCACCCCTGGTGTATCAGGTTGTTTGTGCCCCGATTCATGACGGAGGAAGGCTTGAACACCTTTTTTGATGTGGAATGTGTAGAGGGATCTTTGAAGTCCTTACAGTGACGTACTGAATGCTGCCCTTCACATTCCATACCTAGAGAACTGGTGACATGGAGGTGATTGTAAGTATGTAAGTTTACTGCAGGAAAACCTTCTAAGCCCCTTTGTCAGATCCTAACTCAAACCAGAAATTATAGTGCAGGGCAAATTTTCAGACCTCCATATTAGAAACTCTGGATTTGAATGTGAAGTCCTCTTCTGCTGAGTAGCTCTGGGCACGTGGGGCTGTATTATCAGCAACTGCCTGAAGCAGGACCTGCTGGGAGATTTTTGTCGAGCAGACTGACATCTCCCTCTCCAGTAAGCAGTAGTATCCTTGTGATTCCTTTCAGATGTGCTGGCTTTTGTGGACTAGAATATACGGGGGTGGATATTGCAGTGAATTGAATTTGGTGTCTCTCCAGGCTGGCAGGATTGTTCCCAGCTGTCAGTGACTCACAGTAGCCGAGTTGCTGTCTCGGAGTTCAAGTTAATGGAATTTGCAGTTCAGTTTCTCTTAAATTGTCTGGCAGAGATGAAATTTCCCATGAACTAGGAAGAGCAGAAGAGATTCCACAAAGTAGAAGCTCTGAATGCATGTTGGGTCTGAAAAATTGCTGAGAAGTCCTTCCTGGGGTAGCTCCTTGACAACAATCATGCTTTCAGGTGTTTCATTTTCTTCTAACTTCTTATGCTGTGCTCATGGCTGAGCATCTTCAGTTTCCAGAACTGCATTAAAATTTTGATGAATGTATTTCACATGATTG
>NW_009930135.1:0-14864 GCF_000696875.1 Nestor notabilis | reverse complement strand
TCCATGATTTTCAGTTTTTTCCTACATGGATAGCAAACTTCATTTGGGTTTAGAGGTTCTGTTCTCAGCTGGGTAGCTACTTTGTTTATGCTGAAGAAAAAGGGCACAAATGTCATCAATGCAATTCATTTGTAGAATTAATGTATTTACCAAGCAATAAATGACACTTTATTCTGTCTTTTTTGCTACTTGTTATTTTTTTGCCAAACAGGTATTCTTTGCTCCTCATGTTAATATGAAAGGAGATTTGAAATAGCTGGGGTGTACTAGGTAGAATGGGGACCTGGGATTACATGTTGATTTTGACTGTAGTTCTGCTAGTGTGTGACTCCTCTGGAGAGCCTACTGGGCTCCTATAGAGCTGCATCTGGACATAGGCTGTGCTACATGCTGGCTCCTGAACAGCGCAGAATCAGTGGGATGCTTTGGATTCATTTATTTTCTTTGGAGACAACTGTTATATGACTGAGAATCACTGTCATTTTCCAAAACAAATAAATTTTCTGAAGCTTATTTGCCTTGTTGATTCTCTGTTTTAGAGGATCAGAATATCTGGACCAAGTTCAGTCTCCTGCAGATACAGTCAGTACAGACTAGCCCACATTTGTGGCTCAGTTATGCTGCGTGCAGTGCCTTATTCCTTCCTTTCAGTCTGTGATTTGTACCTGTGAACCTTGGGTATGTGTATGAAATGTATTTTTTAGTCAGAGTGATGTTTAAAGATATACGAAAGGCAAAGAAAATAGCAAGTGTTCACTACTCAATGTTGCGGCTTTTCCATTGCTATTAATCTATTAAAATGAAATGCCGAGAACCCAGAGTAAGATGGTGATATTTAGCTCACTAGTCAGATAAGCAAAGAAGGAAGAGGTAATTGGACACAATTTTATTTTCTGGGTATACTAAGCAAGAACAGCCTGAGGAGATTAAATGCCTATGTGTTTCTGACACCGGGTACATTTTTCCATTAAACAGGATTATGCTGTTCTTTTCAGTTCTATATTTGCTTCCTTTGTATGCCCTTCTATAAGCAAGACCCATAAAAAATTTTTGTTGTATTCAGTGGAGTCATAGATAACAAAACTCTTTTTCCACACTAGTACTGGGTTGCCACATTGATAACTGCTCATGAAGCTTCTCTCTTCTCTGATGTCAATCTGTTTATCTTGTGAAGATCCAGATATGCTTGGTTTCTTCAGCCTTTAATGCCTATTGGCCAACTTCAGGGATCTCAAATATGTTTGGTTAAATATGCAAGTACTGTGTTAGATGGTTAATTGTGGCTATACTTCTAGTCACCCTAAGAAGCCAGTATTTCTGCATGCTTATGTACATGATACATGAGGCTTCAGGGACTTCTTTTGGCCACTATTTCTGCTGAGATAGCTGATAAAATTAAACTTGTCCCCAGTTGCCCATGTCTTCCTTCCATAAATTGGACAAGTTTAGTGTTCTGTTTTTTAATGAGATTCTTCCTGCTAAGAGTATAATTGGAAGTTATATCCAAGTAGTGGGGTTGAAAGTAATCAATCACAGGACGATAGGGGATCATATTTATAGTGACATAATGACCCTTTTGGGGTCCTTTGCTCCATTGGTACAAACTACTCATTTCAGGTGTCTGCTAAAATGAATTTTCATTTTTGGTGGATCCACCACCACAAGAAAATGTTTTCACTTGAAATAATTCTACTACCTTGCTCTTTGTTTTCTGAAGGCACATGGAGAATAGGAGACTTTCACCACATTGACTGTTGAAGCCTTGTTACGTGAATGCATTGGGAAAAAGGAGATCTTAACTTTTTGAAGATGGGAAGTCAGTATGTAGTAAACTCAAGTACCTTAAATAATGGTGTGGACTTATTATTCAGAAATAAGTTAACCTGCGTTTGCTGTTCTTTTAGGTTCTTTTCCAAATGTCCAAAGAATAAATGCTCTCTCCATGTATAACAAAGAGTTTTTCTAATGATCTCCCCTATTGATCTCAGTGGCGTAATTGATCCTGAAGAAGTCATACAGTAAATTCAAAAGTTTGTGATGTTTATCACTTGAATTTTCACAGTTCAGTGTTGTGGCACTGGCTTTGGCAGTGTTCAGAGTCCTAAGAGCAGTTTTTACTAGAGGTCACATTGTAATTAGCATCAGCCTGATTACAGTAGCTTAATTATGGTCTCAGAATGCCCGGTAGAAAATACTGTGTAAATACCTTATTGTTACTTGAACTTCAAAGTGAAGTATTTTTCACTTTGAAGGACAGGAAAGGATATAGGAGTGGGGTAGACAGGCACATACAGAAATAAGAAGTAGCACGGTAAAATATAAATATGATTCAAAATTTAAAAGTTTGGAACTTTTTAAAAACATGACGAATCTGAAGTGTTTTGAAAGCAGTGTAATTTAAAACTTCCTTTTTACTGTATGTATGCAAGAACAAAGAGTTATTCAGAAGAGCTGAGCAGAACCAAACCTAAACTGCTAACAAGAGGTACTTTTTATTATGCCCAGATTTGTCTGTGGAACTCATGGCCATGCTTGTTACTAATTCTGAGGGGCAAATGGGAATCAGTGGGACTGGGCATGCAGGACTGATAGAAAAGAGGGGAAAAAAGGAGTCAGAAGAGGATATAAAGTTACATGGTATGACATGTGAGTCAATTTCTAAAGACTGGTTATTTCCATGAATATTTTAATTTGGGGTTTCTTAAAACTTTCAGAAGGGGTGGAATGACTTATTTCAAATTATCTAAATTTGAGCAAGATAAACTCCAGCTCTGAATTGTCTTTTGTACTATCACACAGTTTCCTGATATTGTGCACTAAAGTGCACAATAGTACCAGTGAAACAGTGCAACAAAATTCACTCTCTGTTTCTGGAAGTTGCTTTTTGTGGAAGGAGAGCTCCCACAGAACACTTGCTAATTCAACTTCCCTTGTCCTCTGCTCTACCTTTTTTCTCAGTTCTGTGATTTATAAACTACTTCTGTTCTTCCTTACCCTGTTTATCCTTCAGTCATGCTTTCCTTGCAACTCCTGTCTGGATTCATCCCAGCTGACTCCAGCAGTCTAACAGAGAGAATCTCAGGCAAAGCATGCAATCTCCTGTTTTGGAAATCAGGAATCAAAAATGTATGTTTCAAGTGAGCAAGGGAGTATCTCTGTCTTAAGAGTATCTCAACTGCTGCCAAAGTGGCCAGTCCAGTCCTGTAGCAAAAATGAATAATGTGGTAAATTTCCAACTATCATTAAGATATCCAGTAACAAAAAAAAATAAGTTTTTAAGTCAAGAATACTAAGACTATTTATTTTACTGAAGCACTTGGGAGAACCTGAAGGTAGAGGAATTTGGTCTGTGTGCATGTAAGCATTGAAAGCAGTGGATGTGCAGATTGGAGGCAGTGGATGTGCAGAAGTCCTTCAGCCAAGTCCTGAAGGCAGTAAGCAGTCTTCAGGATCACCTGTCCAGCACTGACTAGTTGCCAAGCTGTCTCCCCTACCTGAATTGGCACCTGGAGCTTAACATCTGCCATACAATTACTGAGAAAAGTATACGCTTATACTTTCGGCTCCATGACACTTCAAAAGGGCTTCACAGCTGCATGTCAGTTCCTCTCTTCTCATTGTGCTCTGTGGCTCTAACTTGAGTTGTTTCCTTGCTGTTTTTTCTTAAGCTGAAATGCTCTATCCTGGCATAAGAAGCTGTCCCTCTTGTTTTTGCTGTCTGTATTGTAACTTCAGTAGCTGAATTTGAGGTAGAATAGTGATTTATTTTCTAAGCCAGTACAGGTGAGGAAAAGCAGCAATACAGAGGGGGTATGTACATCACAGTAATGTAAAGAGTGGAGAGAAAGAGAATAATGGGATGATGAAAGGCAAAACATTCCCTGAAATGAGCTTCTAAATAAGCACATAGAGGATGTGTGTGTGGTGGAGAGGGAGTTGTCTCAAAAAGCTGTGTTTGTTCCCTGGAGGCTCCTGTGTGCTATAATTGAGTAAACATGTCAAAGTGAAGTATGTGGCAAGCCTTGGGAGCGGGGGAGAACTACTGCTTCTGCACATACAGGGCTTGGATGAACCCCGTCTTACAGCGATAATAAGCACACTGCTTTTGCATTGCTGAAACCACAATACAACAGAATAGCTGTTCAACCAAGCTTTTTATAGCTGATGTTTCTCTAAGAATTGCTTTAAATCTTTGTTTGGTTAGGAAGCTAAGAATAATTGGCTTCGACTTTGCTTCTGATGCGGATGTGAATGAAGATGATGAACAGAGGGGAAGATGCATGAATGCACTTACTGAGATACAGGCAATACAAGCTGCAAGGGCCTTCCTTAATTTATTTATCAGTCTCAAAGAAACAAATGTCTGTATGTCTTACAATGTTTCTTACATTGGTGTAATGTTTTGGGGATATACTGACTTTACTGTCTGGCTTTTGTGTTTTGAAATGGATGGAAGAGGGATGATCACAACACTTTGTCCTGGTAGATAGTTACAGCCTTTGGCTATGTGACTTCATGCATGATGCTGCACTGGCAGCTCTCTCCTTGGCCATAGCTTGCTGCAATATTGCCCTAGGAATTCCTATGAACTTGAAAATGCTTTAAAGCCAGTGTTTCCATGCTAACAAGCTAATTTTGTCTTAATTGTTTTTTATGTAGAATCTTTACCTTTGGCACTTTCATATATTATAAATCATGCTTACTGACATATTTGATGTTCTGATTGTTTCCATAGTGACAGCAATGGCAGAAACCTGCAAAAGGAAGGTGACAGCATTGTATTTTCAAGATTAACTGTTCTACGGAGGAATGGTTTGAGGGGGTGGGAATACAGTAGATTTTTCCAAGCAGTCACAGAATATTTAGGACTACTTATTTGGAGGTCAGAGTGAGACAAGGAAGTACAAAATGAAATATAATCCTTTGTAAAATAAGAAAATTAAGTTTTAAGTAACTTTAAGTTTGGTGGCTTTGTACATAACAACAAAACTTTCCAAACCTAAAAAGCCCAATTAAAAGAGCATAAAAGGATCCTTGTATAAGATAAATCATTGTAGCTGACAGTTTTAGGACCTTATGACCTTTGGACAAAATTTATTGTAACCAAAACAGGACTGTAGCTCAGGAGTATCTGAAACCAGCAGATGTTCAGGAGGTGCTGTAGCGAAGTTAACTGATAAGTAGAAGGACGAGGAGAAATCACTCACTTCTGTCAGTGGTGTTACCAAACTAATTAAGCTGGTGTAAGCATTTATCTACTGCGCATGCTTCAAAGACTTCCAGAACAAGGGTTCAAGGAACGGGCAAGTGATGAAGATCGTTGGAAGAAGTAAACGACCACCGAAGACCACTACCACGTTGTTATGCGCATGCGAAAATAGGCGTGGAATTATGTAAAACAGCTCTCGGACATCTAATGCATATGTATGACATCTTTCAGAAATGTAATGAATATGTATGTTAAGCAACAATATAATCACGGTCTGTTTGATGGTTAAACGAGACACACATTAGGAGGAGATATCCCCTGTGTCTCCCAGCGCTGCAATAAAGAATACCTGCTTGTCAACTTAAACTTTGTTGGCGAGTTCTTAACGAGTTCTACAAATCAAGAGAGAAAAGGCAGCAGGACAGAAGGATCAGTATGGTATTTTGGCATTCATTTGTGTGGGGAAGCAGTGAACACAAAGTCAGCCTAGAAAATATGAGATGTTTTCAACAACATGTCTCCTTTCTTGCTGCTCCAAAAGAAGAGGAAATTGCAAAATGCAGAAAACTGCAGTGTACAGATTATCTTCACAGAAGAGGTTGAAGTTAACACGCCTGTGAGACAATGTGTAACGTAATTTTGTTTCATAATTTATCCCTTCCAAATTCATAACCTAAGTGCAGGAAGCTTTTAGCATTAGAAATCAGACACTTATAAAGCCATTAGTAACAGCTTCAACCTCCTTTTTTTTTCCTGTGCTAAAATCAGCTGTCTGATTTTATTTTCTGGGAAGCAAGGCTTTATCCCCTTTCATGACACATCATATTATCCGTGTATGTCAGTAAGATACCTTGAGAGAATGCAGGTGTTTGATTAGAGTCCATGCTGCAGCAGAGGGGGTTTTAAAAGCATTCTGTAGGAGAGACAAGCCTCCCTAATGTGTCCTTTTGTAGTAGACGTTGATGCTTCTGTCTGTGGTGCGGTTACTTGAAGCAGTTGCCTGAATTACAATGTATGCCCACCTTTCTTATATCAGCACAGACAAGTGAGAAGAAATGTGAAAGATGCTTGTAAATGATGTTAAATATTTTCTTTCACAGGCTAACCCCTTTCACTGAAGCGTTTAATAGCATTATGATCAAGTCATTATCCCTGGATGTGTATAAAAAACACTGTGTATTGCAGTGTTTTGTTTTGGATTCAATGTTCTTGAAGGTCTTTTCCAACCTAAACAATTCTATGATTCAAAGCCTGCTTTCCCTCCCCACCACTGTCACAGTGCCTAGGATCTGCAGTCAGATTTGGGACCTCGGGACCTTGTGCCCTGGTAGTTCTGTCTAGGAAGAGTAAGTCAGCCTGTGCTGGCCATCTCCAGGTTACAGGCACATCACTGGCTCTGGGGAAATCAAAAGGCTGGTGGTAAGACACAGGTGCTACACTCCAATTTAACACATTGTTAAATTCAGATCTCTTACGCCTTCCAGCCAAAATATGCCATCGTACTGTAAACTGAATTCGTGTTACATCTTATTACACTGGGGAAGAGAAGCTGGCAGCTGGGAACTCGTGTTGCTTTGAAAGTTGCAGAAGTTACTTATTTGTCTGTGCCTGAGACCTTAGGTCACATCTGCATTGGTACCTCAGCTGGTTCTTCCATTATTTTGGTATCTTGGGAGTGGGGGTGCATAAAAATGTGTAATACAGGGGGGTTCTTCGTATTTCTCTGCAACGTTTTGGTCAGATGGCATGTTGAAAAGTGTTTTGGTTTTTTGTTTTCCCTTCATCCCACTGAAGGGGAAGTTTCTCTGTTTTGTAGCAGCTGGATCATTGTGTATAAAACTAGAAAGTGCTCTCGAAATTGTGGGAGCAGTTACTTGTATCAGGAAGGCTGAAGTAAATTGTGCCATCTGTTCTAAGTACTGTCCTCTTATTTGCAGAATGATACAGAATTAAATGAAATCAGTTTCTTCTTAAGAGATAGGTTCACTTATAGACAGTGAAGCTGTTGAGATGCTGACTTAGTGGGAAAATAAGATTGGTTAGGATGTGCCTGCTTCCCTCCACGCCCCAAAAAACAATCCCAAACCCATTGTTTTTGTATTATTTACACTGATAGACCTTTAAGGCACAGGTTAGTGCTGTGCTTTCAGTAGTGTCCTATGTCCCAAGCATATCTCTTACGGTCACTTACATTTCAGTAGCACTGTGAAGTGTAGACAGAAATAGACATTTAAACATGCCTCTGTCATATGAAACTTGTATTTAATTTCTTCACCTGTAAAACTTACATTTTGCAGCCTTTTCTGATACCCCTTAGAATGATGGGGTAGTGTTTTTCTTTTTTGGACTGTTAGTGGCAGCAGTTAGTGCTGATTCATTTGCATTGAATCCCCTGCTGCTTGTTAAAAGATAGCTTTATTTGCAGTGGGATCATGGTGTGCTTAATTTGGCTTGTGGAGTCTTTGTAGCTGTTTTAATCTTATATGAAATAGGTAAAATCCAAGAGGAAATGGGGGGGGAGGGGGAGAAACCAACTATTCCATTTAAATTTACCCATTAAAGCCATACAACATTTAAATTTGGATAGCATTAATTTCTTGAAGTAGAACTTTTCCTTAAATCTCAGAAAAACATCTGCAAAGAAGAAAGCATTTCTTATATGTCTTTTGCTTCTGGTTCCAATTATAGGCAATTGTCTGATTTATACTCAATGAAAATAGCCAATTGTGCCATTGTAAACTTTTTCAGTTTACAGGAATGTGTATTTATTTGCATGCAGACATTTGCATGTGAAATACTGAAACGAAAACCTTTACTGCAGATACACCATTTCAGAGCTCAAAACATATATGCCTCTAATGCTCTTCTAAGAGCTGGTTGGAAGCTTTCACCTCGCTATATGTCATTAATGTTAAGAGCCATTGCAAGTTCTTCGGTAACGGGTTGAGGTGCCTTTGTGCGTCTTGTTTTAGATAGCATTAGCCAAACAAATTGTTAGGACTCTTGTAGTCATTTGCTCTCTGTTTCTTACGAAACATGAAACTCCTAGGATGCAAAGGACTTTGCATTTATTCTTTTTGTTTATAAAGTAGTGGGAGGGTTGTTTAATGGATGATATTGAATAAAGGTTCCTATTTTATGAGAAGTTTTTAAAGCACTCTGACTAATTATAAAAGGGGGGGGCAATTATTTAACCTAAGTAGGTTAAAATTTCAGTTTGATGCTTGAAGTTTGGAGTCTGTGGAGTTAGTATCATTTTGCTTAGTAGAGAAATATGTTTTAGTGAAATTGTATGCATGAAGTGCATCCTGCCCCTTTTGGGGTGGTGTGTGGGAAATGACAGGTCAGTGGTATGGTGTGTTCTACTGATGACGCATGTGTTGTGTCATCAGGTCAGCTCAGTCTATGTACTCTTTGTCCATATTCATTCCTACCTTGAAAAGACTTGTCTTGACAGTAGCTCAGAGAGATTTCAGCCATGGTTGTCAATTTAAATCAAGATGCTTTGGCTTTCCAGAATGCTGTCCTCAGGATTTTCTGGGGGCTGGAATTCCTGGATGATTATTGTGTACTTTCTCATCATGTTTTTAAGCTTTTTTTTTTTTAATATTATTTTTTATTTTTTTATGTTTATTCTCAGAAGCCATGTTAATGTATGCTTTAAAAAATTAATGTTTACTATTTTTCTGTTTTGTCCTCTGAATCTTCGAGTATCTGCCTTTTTTCTTGTTCTTTCTCATTTCTGCATTTCAGCCAGGTAAAATATGAGTTTTATTCCATGATGCTCTTAAGTGTAAATTTGTAGTTCTTTTGCCATGTTTCTTAGAAATTGTCTTGTTTATCTGGGATGAGATTGGGAATGTCAAACAAAAAAATAGATGTTCCTTTCCCACAGCAGATGAACCTTTGACATTGACAGGATCTGCAAAGCTGTTATTATTTCTGTGATAGTGAGTGACTTCAGACCTGGAATAAAAATGGGTGTTTATTCCTCAGAGAGATAATGTGTTGTTTAATCCCAGAAGTAAAAATACCTTAAAAAAAGTAAACCTGAGTTGCAGCTTCGGAGATGTAGAAGCCTGAGATGTTACCTTTTTTTGACCATGGTATTCAGTGGAATAGCTGTTGAATGGAGATTTGCTGGACTTGAGTCTTTTGCCCTGTCAACTTGATAAAGGCCCTTTTTCCTTCTCTGGTGTCATTATTCTGGGGCTGAAGGGTTCTGGTTTATATAAATAAGAGGGACTGAGGACCAGACAGGCTGAGAGAGCTGGGGTTGTTCAGCCTGGAGAAGAGAAGGCTTCTGGGAAACCTTATAGCAGCCTTCCAGTATCTGAAGGGGGCCTACAGGAAAGCTGGAGAAGGACGTTATACAAGGGCATGTAGTGACAGGACAAGGGGTAATGGCTTTAAACTAAAAGAGGGTAAATTTAGATTAGATGCAAAGAAGAAGTTTTTGACTGTGAGGGTGGCGAGGAACTGGCACAGGTTGCCCAGAGGAGCTGTGGCTGCCCCATCCCTGTCAGTGTTCAAGGCCAGGTTGGACGGGGCTTTGAGCAACCTGGGCTTATTGGAATGTACAGGCAGGGAGGTTGCAACTAGGTGATCTTTAAGGTCCCTTCCAACCCAAACCATTCTGTGATCTTAGTGAACAGTAACTTGTTGCTGCCTTGTCAGTCCCTCTACTGTTCTGACTTTTAGATGGGGGTTTCTGCTGTTGTGTTGATTTATGGCATGGTGTCTGTCTCCGAGTTCCTGTGGATAGGGGAGTAGTGGGTTGGCTGAGCTTCCTGAAGGCTATGAGCAGGAACAGGAGAGTATTTGGTCTCCACTGTTTCCATGTGTCAGGTGATTCAGTCGCTGTTGTATTTAGAACCCCTTTCAACATATTTTCTCTTGGACACTAAATATTGGCTCAGTCTCAGATGGGTTGGTGGGTGGATACTTAAGTCTAAACTTGGAATATTTGCTAAGTTTTAATGCATTTATGTTCTTTTTTTAATATAGAACAGGATTGCTTGTTTCCCTATTTTAAAGTGGTATGTCAGGGAATAGCTGTAGCATGGCGTTTTGCTGCTAAATCACAGCACTTTTACAGTGAGTCACTTCACAGGCTAAATTTCTTGGCATGACAAGGTTTTCAGAGCAGGCATCTACTTAAAAAAGGTGAATTTAGTTCTGGGTTCACAGCTGTGGCAGCAGCAGATCTGTTTGTTCCTGAGCAGGTGCAGTACAGGATGCTATGATGTGCCATTGCCGGTGCCTTCCCACTAGTGAGATTCACCACTGGTTCAGGTTCACCACCAGTTCACTTTTCTGTGAAATTGCTGCCTGTTGAGATGGAGGCTTTTGTAACATGAAAGCCGTGGAGAGGCCACCAAACTCGATCAGAACCAAAGTCAGCTTCGTTCTCAGCCAGCCTGAATCTATTGCTGTGTTCCAGCTTTTACTCTTGTATGACAGGCGCCCATGGTGGGCAGTGCTTTGAATGTTGGCTGTGCTGTACTGTTTATTCTTCTGTTTTGGGAAGCTGTATAAGACCTTGATTCTGTGTGGGCATGCTTCTCACTTCAGTACCTCTCTGTAGGGAGTCTTTTGAGATGCTAACTTTAGCCAATTCATAGTAGATTCATTTTCAAAATGTGTATCTCATTGGTGAGGGACATCCCCATTCCTTTTCTGGTGGCTGTAGGAAAACACACATTAGGACAGTATGGTCGGTACAGTTCCCTGCTCTTGGGATGCTTTTTGGCACATTTCTGAATATTAGTAACATGGTCAGTGTCTTCCCCCTTGCCTAAAGCATGCTGCTAGAATGGATTTGGAAAAGCTCTCTATTTCTATGGGTATAGTTTTTGGATCACAGGAAGGCAAGTGGATGATGCTGGTAGATAGCAAGTCTTTGAAGTACATTAGAATCAACTTCAGAGAGAAAGAAAATCCCTTCTCTGAGCTACAGATAAACAAGAATGCTTTCAAACTTTCAGAAGGATCAAGGTGAAACTCAGTGAACAGCAAGTGCAGAGAAGATGATCCTGCCTTGTGACAAGTGGCAAAAATGCCTTCTTTCCTTTTTGTGCTCCCGTAACAAAGCAAAGTAACAAAGTACTCTGAGATTGTTCTATGAAAAGAACATAAAAAGCTTATTATGTTAAATATCTTAATCTTAATAGATGTGGATAGAATATATTTTAAAAGGGACGGAAATACCTCCTTGGAATTCTGAAATATCTTTTCACTTACTTTTGAAGAAATGAATTCATCTGATTCTGTGGATGCATTTAACGGAATTTGTTTGCTTATTTAGACTTGTAGGAGACTGATATCTTCCAGCTGATGTGTGTCACTCCCAGTTTAGTTGGCTTTGGCCGGGAGAGAGAGAATGGAACAGTCTCAGTTCTCTTTTTCTTGTCAAATTCTTCAGGAAGGAAGGAAAGTACTTCTAAACCGTGCACCTGAAGTACATTTCAAAAGGTAAATATGTCCTCCTTTACCTAAGGAAAAGACTGTCTCGGGAAGATAAGTCAGAGAACAATAGAAAGTGGGTGCAGAAGTGAAGTGACTGTCAGATTGTTCCCTCTAAGGTTCCCTTTTGGTTATTCCAAGATTCAGAGTCTTGGAAGACAAAAGAGAAAATTAAGCAAATTTTTTCAGAGAAGGAAAGTCTTTTTCAAAAGCAAGTATGTATTCACATGGCTTTCTAATGGTTGGTGCTGAATAAAGGCTGAAGTTCAGAGGACAGGGGCTTGTATTAACATGACTTCTGCATTGCAGCGTCACGAATGGTAAATAAAAACTTGCATAAGAAACAGCCAAATGTCTAAAATTCAGATGGGAACAATGAAGACAAATGGATATTTAAATTTTTTTTTTTGCTTTTTTTCTTTTTAACTTATTTGCTGATACATGAGGACTACTGGGAGAACTCAAAACAGCTCTGCAGGTCACCTTTCACAAAAAGCTCACTGTATAGGTATGGCTTTAAAACAAGTACCACACTACTGTGTGTCCCATGTGCAGTGCAAAAGTGAGAACAAACTCACACTTGAGAGGTGGTGGGTTTGGATGGGGGAGGGAGATTTAAATGTGTCCTTCAAGAAAGAATCTGTGTAAAGAATGGAGAAAAATAAGATGGCAGCAGCAGCAGCCAGGACTTGCAGAGCTTTTCAGTCCTTTGTTTGGTTATCTTGCATAAGTGCTTTAGCCAGAGACTCTTTCAGTAGCTGCATGGGGCCAGCTTGGAACACAAACGTGCACGAATCCAAGTGTAATTTCCCTGTTGTGCGCACTCTGGCTGCGACAGCTCAAGTTATGAATGTAAAATAGCAGAAAAAAAAAGTTCATAAGATAGCCAGGCCTAAAATGTTATGAACTGACTTACCCAGAGCTCCCGTGAGCTCAGCAAAGGTGCTGCTGCCTGACTTTTAGATCTAACTGCTTCCATGCTTCATTTTGGTGTGCCTCAGGAAAGAAGAAACACCATTTCTTTGTGTATCTAAGTGATTCCAGTGTAATAGAAGTAGTAAACATTTACTTCCACATGAGATGCAAAGCAGGTGATGCTAATTCTCCAGTTGAGTTTGTGGTCAGTGCTGGCAAACAGACTGAGTCGCCATCAGCGGTTTCGATCTGTACACATGCAGCGCTGTACAGGGAATGACAGTATCTTTTTCCCTTTCAGGCAGTTCTGCTTCCTGTGGGGCAATAATCTGCAGCTTTCGCTAATTCCCAGTGTTCAGAATGTATTTGTCTTTCCTATGGGCAGGACTGGTGCAGAATAAGGGATTTCCACCCCCCACATCGATACACTGCTCACAGAAATGGCATCTGATCATGGCTGTGGGCCAACTTGTCTCAGGGACCATGCAGGGAAGGAAAAGGCTTTTACCTCTCCTACATGCAACTTGCACAGCAAAGAGAAGTTGCAAAGTTTACAACTTTCCCTGCTTCTTCAACATAAGATTTCTCGGGTCTGTCCTCTCTCTCTTTTTTCCCAACCTCCTTCCATCTCTTGTTACCATGGAGAATGAAATGCCAGTTCCATTCAAGTTGTCGGCTGAATAGGTTTTGAGGTTGATGGATGGTGAGAATCTCTTATCCCTCCTTCTCCAAACACCGCCCCTGCCTGGTTCTTGACATTTCACTTGCCAGAGACTGGCAGTCAGCGAGAGGGAGCTGAAAAGGAGGCTGGCAGTGTCCTGCTGAGATGCTCTTTCAGTGCCGTGGATGAAATCAGCAGCCGTGAGAAGGTCTTAAGGACTTCAGTGCAGAGCCTTGTCCTCAAGCTGGCTGAGGCATGAATGCTCACTTGAGTGCATGTTCCTGCTTCCCCAAAGCACCCAGGGAAAGAAAGATTCATGTACAAGTCTTGCTTCTGCTTATGACTGTGTTTCAAGGGGTGATGTAACTTCTGCCATGTAAAGGGAAAGGTAAGGAATGAATGAATACAGTGCATGCTCTGGTAATAATAACCTGTTCCTCCCATATATACTACTTTTAGCCTTCATCTTAGTGCCACGTCATACAAGAAGTGGAATTTCTTTGCTGCAGTCTGACTTGCCTGGTTTCCTGGCTGCGATGCTGAAGTTAACAGGAGAGTCTGTCTTTAGTGGGATTCTAACAGTCCCCATATGCACTGGTTGCCTACGCATGGTATTAACGCAGTGTCAAAACAACTTTCTGAATAAGGTACCTTTTAATAACAAATATGTTGAATTGTGGATCTTGACAGGCCCAAGGTTGAAATATGATATTGGGGATACTGCTGAAGTGCATGAAATGGAGTTACAAAGCACAAAATCCAAAATGCTAGCACTGTAAAATTACACAGATAATATTTCTTTGTTGTGATTTACTACTTTTCATCCAAGATAACTATGGTTTTAGAGGGGATCAGGAGAGTTTTCAGCTTATTCTGAAGGGCTTAAGCTTGTCCTTTTTACTGGAGGGATTGTTTTGGCTGATGACTACTTAATAGAGTTTGGGAGAAGTGAATACCTGGCATAGTTTGATAGATGTGTGCATTTCACTTCTAGAAGTAATGGTTAGTGAATTTTATGATTTGATATCAGGCATTTTTTCCAGCTGGAAGCATTCCATGAATACACACTCATTGGGTGAGGGAAGGTATTTTTGCAAGCTTTCTGCTAAAATCCGCAGTGTCAGGACCATACTTGCATAGGAATTAATACCAGTGGTATACTTTAGTGGGTGCCATTTCGATTTGTTTAAGGTCATATGTGGAATTTTGTTCTCTTTCTCTCAGTACATCTTTTCAGTGCATTGCACTGATAAATATTTCCACATCTCTGTGTTCCTAAGCTTGCTAAACAAATCTTTCCACACTGCCACCAACAGCTTTTGCATCTGTCTTAGCTCCTTAAGAGTTCACTTTCCATTTGATGCTTTATGTCCTGTTTGTTGCTGGATTGCTGTCTCCCTGCTGGAGTTTTCCTGCTCTACAGTCACTTTTCCTGTTGTGTTTTCCTGTTGAAAAAGCCACTTCCAAAAATCCTAATGTGTTAGCTGTCTGGCCACTGATGTGTTAAAAGGGAATTTTAAATTTCTGCATCAAAAAAACATGTGTGTATGACAATACATAGATAATAATAAAAAATAAAATATGTATATTATGTATATCCATATATATATATAT
>NW_009930134.1:2482-2815 GCF_000696875.1 Nestor notabilis | reverse complement strand
GTGTGAGGCTGGGGTCTGGTACCAGAGGGGCTCTGAAAGGAAGAGGTGACACTGGGAAGGGGCAGGAGGTGGCAGTGGGACCTGATCCTGTCCCTTCAGCCTCCTCCCTGTGAGCCGCCCCTCTCTATGGGGGGAGGCAGCACCCAAAGGTCCCTCCAGCACCCATTGCCCCTGTGCAATGCATCGGCTGGTGGCAGTGCCCCATGTGCTTCCCCAGGTTCAGCAACGTGATGCAAAATCCCATCATGCTGATTATGCGGATCACATAAACTATTCCTGTTACTCAGAGGGATCCCCAGAGAGCTCCTGAGCGAGCTCTGGTTCAGTTTTACT
>NW_009930134.1:1326-2255 GCF_000696875.1 Nestor notabilis | reverse complement strand
AGCCACTTCCAGCCTCGCGTCCCCTCCTCCAGCATCCCCCATGCGCTCGGTGCCTCCGCTCCCTCCATCTTCCCCGTCCCCAGTGCAGCTCTCGGCATCCGCAGCCTTTGTTCTCCCACCCACTCCCGTTTCCTCCGTCACTCCGGCTCCTCCCTGCGCTCGCTCTCCCCAGGAGCCTCCCAGGAGAGCCCCGGCTGCTCCAGGCTGGATCCCGCCTGGATCCTGGCTCTCCTGGCCTGGGTCACCCTGCCCGAGCGTGCTGGCTCTGCCGTGTCCCATCGCTGGGGGTCTGCAGGGGACACGGAGCAGGTCCCTGTGCCCCAGCCAGGAGGTGGGAGCCGGGGCTGCCTGGTCCATGTTCTGGGAATGCTGCCACTTTGCCAGCTTTATTACACCCACACAGGTAGGCTCCAGCTTTGGCCTGGGCAGTGGGAGCATCCCAGACACCAACCAACAAAACACCTTCTGCATCCCGCTCCCTCGGAGGATGCAGGAGTTGGGGGTCCTGGGGTCCTTCCCCAGCCCATGCTCCCACCCTGGGGCCACCACTTGTTCTATTGCCATTAACGACCCCAGTTATGAGACCTGATGCCAGTCGCAGTGCCCGGCCCAGGCTCCATGTGGCCGACATGGAAAGGCCGGGATGCAGAGCCGCTTCCCGATGCTCCCTCACTGTCAGCAGGGCCATGTGCTCCGATGCAGAAAGCAACACAGACACAGAGCTGCTCCGCCACATCCGTGAGTAAAACAATTCCAGGTGTACAAATACCTGGAAACAGCACCTTGTGCTGCTGGGAGTCTTGTTCAGATGCTGCTTCCAATGGGATTAGGGAAAACCTGCCCGGGTTACTGCGCTGTGCCTCAGTTTCCTCCTTTGTGAATCCATCCTGACCTGCTTTGCAAGCACAGCGAGTCCTTGGCAGAGTGTG
>NW_009930134.1:276-1295 GCF_000696875.1 Nestor notabilis | reverse complement strand
AAGTTGCTGTCACCGTGTCCCAGCCCCTGCGCTGGATTCCAGCCCTGCAGCTCCCCCAGTACAACGAGAGCCTGGACTGTTCATCCTGTGCTAATCCCCGGTAAATGGCTTTACTTGATTTCCTGTTTGTGCTCGGGGGGTTTAACGGGCTGGGAGCTGCTGGCACACGCAGGGAAGCTCCGCTTCAGCGGCAGCTTTTAAGTCCTGACCCTGTAAAGCAGAAGGTGCAAACTCATGTGTGCCTCGAGGCAGCACAGGGAGCAGCACACGCGACGTTGCACACTCGAGGGACATGGTGACGAAGGGACCAGCTCTCACCAGTATGAGCCATGACGGGTACCCATGAGCGACAACCGCGCTGCCATGGAAGAGCAAAGCCATGTTTGGGTAAGTGGCTCCGGGATCTGGGTGTTGGTGTTGGGGATTTTGCCGCCCCAGCTCCCACAGAGGTTAATGGGGTGCTCCAAAGAACAAGCAGGGACAGCCGGGTGTTGGGAAGCATTCCCATGAGCCAGGGAGGCCAGGGTCGGAGCTGAGCAAGGTGACGGGGAAGAGATGCCCTGCACTTGTGGCCGGGTCGGTTTTGCTCCAACCTGTCAGGCTGATCCCCCCCGACGTCAGAAGCATCACATTTAGGTGTGATTAAATGACATTTGTGAAACAAGCAGCTCCCGGCGCGGGCTGGAGAGGGCTCTGCTGTGGCTCCGATGGGGAAACCATCTGCCCCAGCCAGAGAGCACGGAAATGTCCTGGTAATCTCATTAACGAGTTGACACTTGCAGGTAGGACCAGCCCTGAGCCACGCGGGGTCACGGGAGGTGCCGGCTTTATCCTTCCCTTTCCGTATGCTCCGAAATGGAGCAAAGAGAAGGACGGGACTGTTTGTGCCCCCATGTTGGACAAGCAGGTGAGTTAGAGATGGAGGCGGCTTCTTCAACCCGGTCCAGCCCCCACAAAGATGCCCTGTTCCCTGCTCTGACACCATCCCCCTTCCTTCGAGGTGCCAAGGACCAACCAGC
>NW_009930134.1:0-245 GCF_000696875.1 Nestor notabilis | reverse complement strand
CACCCCCGGCGGCGGCCCAGCCACCGGTGCCACTCGGGGGGCGGCAGGAGCAGGGGCTCTGCCTCTGTTTCCCCCTCTCTGTATCAGCGACACTCCTCTCTGTACCCACTGGTGACACATCACATTCAAAGGCACAAGGGACCGGCACCACCTCTCCCCTGGGTCACAGGAGGCTTTCCCTGACGACAAGGCAGCTCCCATTGACTCCATGCAGCGCTTTCCCCTCCCTGGGCAGCGATGCTGCC
>NW_009930133.1:717-1104 GCF_000696875.1 Nestor notabilis | reverse complement strand
CACTGGCACTGGTGACAGTGGGCACTGGTGACCCTGGGCACTGGGGACACTGGTGACACTGGGCACTGGTGACACTGGTGACACTGGTGGCACTGGCACTGGTGATAATGGACACGGGTGACAGTGGGCACTGGTGACACTGGCACTGGTGACACTGGTGACGCTGGTGACACTGGCACTGGTGACACTGGCACTGGTGATAATGGGCACTGGTGACAACAAAGACCGGTGACCACAGACACTGGGGACAACAGACACCAGTGACAACAGGCACCGGTGACAGCAGACAACAGTAACGATGCCACCACCAGTGACAATGGTGACAACAGTGACAATGGTGACACCAGTGACGATGCCAACCCCAGTGACAACAGAGAACAGACAGAA
>NW_009930133.1:0-264 GCF_000696875.1 Nestor notabilis | reverse complement strand
AGGTGACCATGCCGCTCCCAGTGACAACAGACACCGGTGACAATGGTGACACCGGTGCCGATGCCACCACCGGTGACAACAGACACCGGTGACAATGGTGACACCGGTGCCGATGCCACCACCGGTGACGAGCGCGACCAAACAGCAGCACTTGCCTGTAGTTGCCTTTGATTTGCACAGCGCGGAGCAGGAGGGACCCGACGGTGCCACTGGTGCCACCAGGGCTGAGGTGGGGACCCCCCCAAATCACCCCCAGCTCCAGCT
>NW_009930132.1:0-3513 GCF_000696875.1 Nestor notabilis | reverse complement strand
TCCTTCAGGACCCGTGGATGGATTTCATCATCCAGATCCACAACTGCTGGGAAGCCCCGGTTGCAGCAAGGATATGGACAACTTTTCCCAGCAACTGGGAGGTCCTATGCAGTGCATCCACTCGTAGGTCGCTGCAAGAGGGTCCAGCTTTCATGTACTTGAATAAACATCTTGCGAAACTTCAAGATCGGAAACATCTGGTGTCACCCTCCCTGTTGGATTCCACCCAAAGCCTAGCTAGGGCTTAAGGAGGAGCCCAAGAGAGTATATCTATTTATTTTAGCTTTGATCACCTATTTCTCAACAAGGCCAGACATCCAATTTCAGGGCCTTGCAACATATCTCTAAATAAAGAAGGATCATTCTGCTGGTTACTATTATGTAATAAGCATTACAACAAAGCTTTTACAGATTGGCATTGAAATATATATATTCATACTAAAATAGATTGTACATTACATATGCAATTAATACTAGGCATATTAGAAATATATATTGTTAGGTTGCGAGGTTCATCTAGAGGTCAACTTTGGTTAAAGCCTACTGTTCAGGCCTCAGTACTTCAATACTTCATATACCTGCTAAAAATTCCCCTTGAGTTCAGTGACATATTCCCATCAAATGTCTTGGCATTTCTCAGTGGGTGAGGGTTGAGCCTTGAAAAATGGGGAGTCTTTGACCAAGGCCCCACCATCAGCTTTTGGCAGCAGTCCTCCGATTATCTGAAACTTGAGAGTTCGTGACCTCCGAGGGGCCTCCCACTTGGAGGGAGGTGCTGGTCGCAGCCCCATGTGGTCCAGGGGAGCACAAAGGGCCTCACTTAGGACCACTGTGTGCAGGGTTGCAAGATGACTGGCTTTAGTCATCAGTAAATTTCCATCCTGGCCACAGCCCAAGTCAGTAATTACTAGAAACTGTTCAAAACTCCAGTAACAGTGGTACCGTTCCACTCGGGCTACGATCAAGGGAAGGAATGTTCCGAGGCTGTCGGGATGATTGATTATTCCTGCTCTTGCTTCCCACCTCGGCCAGCCAACAGGAATTCCTGGTATGCTCAGTGCTGCCTCCCACCTTAGCCATGCAAGTGTTCCCGGTACGGTCAAGGGACACTTCACTGCCCAACTCATTACACAAAGGCCAATGAATTCCTGAGATCAGAGTGACCCAGAGGATGGGGGGTGGGGAAATACACCACCACATAGCCCTCTGCTCAATCAGAGGTGACTAAGAGAACACAAGAGGCCCCTTTTTATTATTTTTCATCACAAAAAGAGGGGGGAAGGAAGATGAGAAACACTGTTCTGTATAATTTTTGTAAACAAAAATATTCTACTACCAAAACACTTTCGCCTGCTCGCTTTTAAAAAGCCAGTGTTTGAAGGACAGCCTCCTGCAGATCACAGTATTTTACTGATCTACAATTATTTCTGTTGAAGAGTGGTAGGAAGTAAAAAAGCATTTGTACTTTAAGTAGAAAACAGAACCAAATGACAAAATAAAAGCTCTCCTGTGGCAGACCAACGACCTGGAGAAACAGTTCTAAATGGTTTTAGGTACTATTAAGCAGGAAACCAAAATACTCCAACAACAGACTGGATATTGATTCAAAGAAATCACTCGCTGTAAAGCACAAACCTTTATTGGCACTGGGAGCATGTGGGGGTTCAAACCTCCATACACATGTCCAAAGAACGGTAAATCTTAGGGGTTCTTTTACACCTACTTTTCATCTTGATATAATTTTATCTAAAGCATACATTCATACGATTCAGTAAGTTACATAACTTGCGGTTTTCTTATCCTATTGTGCACTTGGGTTAGGGCTACGACGATAGTCTATGGATTAGTATTAATCAGGATTCTTACAACTGACTACTTTTTAGCTTAGTTATTAACTGCTAATACATGCAAGCTACATGCTTAGTTCTTCATTGTTATCCTATTTTGCCATTAGGGATGTCCCTGTTTATAAGCAACTTACAGAAGCAAGGCTGCCTATGCACCCAAGTTATAACTTACTGTATATTATGCCCCACCAGGAGGGCAGGTCCTTACTTGCAGACATGTTTGTATTAAGCCTGGGCAGTGTTGCTAAATAGCAAAGTTATGTGAACCAGGGCCTAATGGCTTGGTCCCAATACAAAGCATGTTGTAATGGTTTGGGTTTGGGCTTTTTTTCTGCCAAAGCATCAGACACTATTTCCTGAAAACAAACAAATACTGTTTTAAGATTCACAAGGAGGACTTCATCCTTTAACTCTTCAGCACCTTGCTGCAGTGAGTTAACGAAGACTGAACCAGCAGTTCCTGATAACACCCTTCAGAGCGACCTCAGCACACTGGCTAAGGCTTTGCTTCCAGACTCAGGGGAACTTTTATACTGGCACAGGTACTGAGAGTAAAGGATTTAATTTTGCAGACAATAATATAAAGTGATCATTAACACAAGTCTGCTTTCTCTGCCAAGAACATCTATCTTAAATGTTTTGGGACGCTGGCTGGTTAATTCAAGGAAATAGGGAGATAAGAGCCCAGTGAGAAGCTTTTGATGTTAGTTACAGGTTTTACTCCCATCATCACTGGATGCAAGGGCTAGAAAATATTTACCAGGAGTCAGAATGTGCTCGGTTTGTTTTGTCCCAGGAGGCTAGTTAAGAGCAGGGAAAGGCCCAACATTACCACAGAGCTCCTAGAAAGATTTGAGTCAACCTCACAACTTCCAGGAAAACAACCTCCAGCATTCCTATGGACTTCTGAAGGATATCCAGTGCTTTAGGGGAAAACTCACCCACATCCTACCTGATGCCTTTCTATTTCACCAATACCGAAACCACGTGAAACATATTTCCCAGAGCACATAAAGAGAGCTGATAAAGAAGTGCAGACGGGCTACTTGCCTTTTTTTCCCCTCACATTTCCATCTGCCTTTGCAGATGGAATAAGCTAGGCAATCCTTTCAACCGCACTACTCAAGACATCCCAAAGCAGAAACAACAACCTATAGCTCTAAAACCATTTTATTTTTCCGTTAGTTATATGAATAGGTTTTATCAGTTCAACCATAACACTCGACTGCAGGTGGCCCTCTTACGCAAGGCCAAGCACCAGCTCCTCACCGCTTACCTTGCCGTGCCTACCTGAAAGGCTGAAGCAAAAATCACAGTAAGCACTGGACTCCCATCACAAGAGCTTAAAACACCGGAGACTCAAAACACCGAGCCCGCAACCCTCAAAGCATTACTTCTTGCAGGTTTTTAAAAACACTTTGAGTCCTATCTCCTTGAATCGCCATACAATAAAGACAATAAACTTCTGCTCAAAGTGATAGGGGCGGGGAGTGTTTCTGGACGCAAACGGCTCAGCCGACAACCGCACCCGCGGATCGCATTGTGTTTCCTCAGCTGCTCAGTGGGCGCTTAATTGCCCTTAACCAGTTCTGCGAGACAAGCTGCGAACTCACTCACAACCTGCCGACCCCGCTCCGCACCAGCTTCCCCGCGCATGCCCCTCGCC
>NW_009930131.1:0-8027 GCF_000696875.1 Nestor notabilis | reverse complement strand
TCTCCAAGTGGACATTGAGCCATTTACTGCAGCTCTTTACATGTGGTCATCCAGTCAGTTCTTTATCCACTGAGTGGTCCATCCATCAAATTGGTGTCTCTCCAATTTGAGACAAAGATGTTGTGCAGAACAGTGTCGAATGCTTTGCACAAGTCCAGGTAGATGATGTCAGCTGCTCTGCCCCTGTCCATCGGTGCTGTAGCCCCACCATAGAAGGCCACCAAATCGGTCAGGCTGGATTTCCCCTTAGTGAAACCTTGCTGGCTGTCACCAACCACCTCATTGTCTTTCATGTGCCTCAGCATGCTTTCCAGGAGAATCTGCTCCAAGATTTTGCCAGGCACAGAGGTGAGACTGACTGGTCTGTAGTTGCCTGGGTCTTCCACCTTCCCGTTCTTGAAAATGAAAATGAGGGTTATATTTCCCTTCTTCCAGTCATCCGGAACTTCACCTTACTGCCATGATTTTTCAAATATGATGGACAGTGGCCTAGCAACTTCATTCACCAGCTCCTTCAGGACCTGTGGATGGACTTTATCAGGTCCCATGGACTTGTTCACATTCAGGTTCTTAAGATGGTCTGGAACCATGGTCTCGAAATGTTTCAATCTTTCATTATGCCTCCATGAAAAAAGGAATACTTCACAGTAAAACAGGATAGTGCTCTCTTCACTGTGAAAAACTCAGCCAACAATGTTCTATAGTTTCATTTCATACTTATACCTTTTGTTTAGTAAATATAAAACATCACATTCTGATTACTGAGTATCACCTTTTTGGTTACCAAATGACGATGAGTGAAATTGAAGGAAGAATAGAAAAACAAGAAAGTAAACTTATTCCTACAAGACCAATCTTTTGTATTACACCTTTGGCAACAAATGTTGATTTCTTATAAATAATACATTACTTCTAAATTCCACTTTATGAGAAAATATAATGCATGCAGAAAAAGAATTTTCAGCAAAAATCTATATTTTTAAAAAGGTGATTTTACACCTAAGCATGTCAGATGCAGTAAGAAAAGCAATTTATAAAGATTTGAAGTGTATTTGCAGTATATTGGTATAAGTGACTTTATAGCAACAAAATTTTTATATATGACATATTGCAATGTAAAAATACTTGCAGAAGAGAGCCTTTTGGCAAAACTGGAATCTAAGAGGACCTAGATAACAGAAGAAGACCACAGGATAGACTGTCAGTGTGACGTGACTAAATGGTAATTATTCTAGAGACCATTAATAATCAGAAAGGCTATTATTGTCCATATTGGAAAGTGGTTGAGTGCGATTCACTGGCTAAGTTGATGGTATTATTTATACAGTGATTTAGCATTGTTGCTTACTGAATAGTGAAGTATCTTCTATACATATTATTCAAGTATTTTTTCCCATTCTGATTAAATAGCATCTATTAAATATCAGTAGAAATAGAATTATCTTCTCTGTGTCTTGACAGACAGCTTTAAATCTATTACACTTTACTCAAACTTTTAAGTTATGTCTATATAATAAATTGTAACCAAATTTAAACAAAAATGAAATCTGTCTCTTCAGTGTCATTACTGTTTAATCAAAGACATTTACATCTCCAGTAATATTATCTGCTTTTTTGCCCAGATAATAATGATTTCAGGAGTCACTGCATTTAATTTCCATAGACATTATAAACTAAAGGGGTAGTGTAATTTCTTATTTAATCTACAAACCATTCTGTGCAAGTAAGAGGGTTAAAATGGTTGAGATGATCACTGGTGCATGACTGCATACACACACAGCATTTATAGACACATATCTTCTATCTGTCTACAGGCAGTGGCATGTCTTGACAGAGAAAAAGGTTCTCACTTCTCAAACAGGGAATAACCATTTCTCTGTTCTACAATTTTTCAGGCACTTACCACTGGTAAGCAATAAACTATCAAGTCAACCAGCTGTCTAAGGGTAGGGTGTATTTGTATTTAGTAATCCTAACTTCACAAATTAACAACTTTGTAGCATAAAGTGTTTCTGAACACCATCACAGCAGACTGGCAGAATTTTTCCTTGTGTCTGGCTCCTCCCTTTCAGAAAGGTTCTTAAATCTTGTGTAGTTCCCTGTCTGTGAAATAGGCAACACTGACACAACTTCTCTGGCTCTTGAAAGGATGATGAGCCTACATGTCATTACTCCTGAAGAAGCACCCAATAATTGCTTCAGGGTACTTTGAATTATTTATATTTTTTGAAAAAAAAAAAAAAAATCAGTGAAACATTTGTTACTACTCTTCAGGCTTTCTGACTAGATGCTCAATGAAGTCCCCTTTTTAATGGATTTGACCCCAAGTTATACATTGTATAATGTATATTATTGTACATAATATATACATATATGTACACGCATATATATAAAAAAATAACATATACATCATATAATGTATAGCTGCAAAGATATTTACAGCTGAATGCACAGATGATTGGAGTCTCTGAGGTAATATGCTGCATGTCTCAGAAAAACGTTTCACACCAATAACTGTCACTATCACTAATGAGCAAGATAAGGAAACTTACTAGAAATTATAAAACATCCTTTGGGGAAAACATTTTCATATATAGCTACACACACATGTATAGAAAATATACACATGTATATAGAAAATACACATAATCTTCTTCCCTCCCCTGCTCCAACAAGAAAAAATGAAAGAGATACTGTTGGCGTACAAAAAAAAAAGAGGACTAGGGAACAGCCTCCACAAAAGTCTTGGAAATGATAACTCTTTCCAAATGCACTGGGAGAAGAAAATCTACAAAAGAGTCTGGAAGACCAATAGATTATCAAAGTATAAATAAAACATTCAGAGGAGGTAAAGCTACACCAGAATACTAAGGGAAATGAGTCTCTCTATCTGATGTGTTGAAATTTGGGGAGATTCCCATGCCAGAAGCTTTTCATTCCAAAGGAGGTGCTGAACAGATCTGTGTCATATTAAAGTGTAACTAGAAAAGGCTTTAAAGCAAACCCATAAAATGTACAGCAACAAATCACTACGGCTAGAAGATATTCAGTAAAGAGTTCTTGACCAGCCCAGAAATGAAATAACTATTTGTGGAGCGTAAAATTCATACTAGAAAAGCCTTGGAACAAAAGGATTGCAAAGTGATTAATGGGCCACAGTCCATCACTAAATGTGCTGAAATTTAATTCATAGAAGTTTAAAAATTCAAACAGATTTATTTTTTTTTGTTAAGAAAATATTAAAAGGGAATGAAGGGGAGAAAAAACTTCAAGGGCTACCAAATACATAGAATTCTCTGCAAATGAAGATCATGAGCCCAAATTATCAGAGAGCGTAACAAAGTTCTACTATGTGCTTACAGGGTTCTTCAAAACAGGGTACAGGCTGGGGCAGAGGTGGAACAGTAGGCTAGATGTGTTTTGTTCTGACTCAATGCATATGGGCTTGGGTTTTGGATTGTTTAGATTTTTTTCTGTTTCAAGAACTTTTACTAGCCTAAAAATGTTAACAGTATTACTGCAGATGCAGTATCTTCTGTTAGATTAAGGTGTCCCAGCCAGCTTCTATCTTCATGATAAACTACGAAGTCACCTCTGAAATGAACCATCTTGACAGTGGAATGAATGGGAAAGAAAAACATCATACTGTAGTGTTATACAGTGATAACTCTGCATCAAATATAGCACACAAGTATTCATTTAACCTACTCTGTTCTAAACCATGTGTAATTACTCATGTTAGGAATCTCTAATAATTTGCAGCTAAACTCCTAATAAAATGTTGAACTTTTTGCAGATGTTTGAAGACATTTGGAAGATTAAATCTTTGAAAATAATTTTCAAAAGTAATATAATTACAACAGAGACAATTTAATTAGAGACTCAAAGATGTTCTGTAATTGAGCCCTGCAGCACAATCTTCCTTCCAAGAGAAAAAAAAGTTTACTCTGCTTGACAGAGTTGAACCAGTGTAAAAAGGTAAAACTGACTTTGGAAGCAAAGACTTAGAGGTAGTTGTTTGTTATCTATAATACAAAAAACTGTATTTTAAACCAAATCTATTTTCACATCTGTGCATGTTTGGGGCAGCTTTCTCTGAGTGTTCAGTACTGACTGAATATAAGCTCAATGATTCTCATGTAACACATAAAATGTAGACTGGAGTGTTAATAATATGTCTCAGCATGAATTTGTAAATGTCCTGGCAGTCTTAAGTTGGATTTTACAGTTTACAGTGAAATCCAGGAAAAAATGAAAGGGGAGGAAAAGCCTCAGCTTCTTTGGCATCCACCCCTAATGCTTGCATTTCACAAGAATGAATTACATTTTGGACACAGGATGCTTGGCAGATTTTTCCTACCTTCCAATCTTCTCCTAAGCATGAGCTCTGCTTCTCTTTCATCTGTCTATAGGTACATGTGAAAAGGGCCTAGGAAATTCTGAAAGAAAAAAAAAAAATATATGTACCCCATATTAAATTGACATAAATAAATGCATATATGTATGTATATTAAAATATGCAGGCATGAAGAAAAACGGGAGAATAGAGTCTGCTTTTCTAACCCACACAGACTTTTATGATTTTGCACTATTAACAAATAAACTTATTTCCCACAAAAATTTTAATTCCTTCTTTTTAATTTTTTTTAATGAGGAGAACCATCTTTGAAACTTAAGCAACATCTTTTAAGCTTAGATTTACAGCTGAATAGAGTTACTGGTCTTCAAGTAGTTTTACAAAACTGGTCAGGGTCTTGCTAACGGACAAGTTAGAGAATGGCAAACAGAAATATGCAATACATATCTGCCTAAGTTCAGCTGCCTTGTATGGTCCAATTATTTCATGAAATATGATCCCTCTTAAATAACACCTGGAGGGGGTTCAAACTGCCGAGAAATTGAAAACTACTATATCTAACAGAAGAAGAAAAAAATAGAGAGATACAGCACACAGGTCTTTAAGGTTTAGATCTTTGGATTTTCTTGGAAATGAAACCCAAGAGGAGAGATTGAGAAAAACTGAATGCACAGTATTTATAGGCAGTGATGAAGATATGGATCTTCTCAGGTATGTTTTATATCTACGCAAAGAGTTTTGTAAACAAAAGACAATGCCAATGTCACCTCTTCCTTTCAAATGTAACATTAAAAATCCCAAATGAAACATTTTCAGGAAATTTATCTTAAAGTTTAGGTTGATTTTGATAAACAAAGGAATCTCAGTATAAGAGAGGCTACACAATCAGAGCCTGACCTTGAAAGAAGAATACATAGAAGGCAGAAAAGAGAGCAAAGAAAAGTCTAGGGGAAAGCACTGGGTTCTTGAGCATCCATGAAGCCAAGCTGACTGCAAGGTTCTGCATGCGACCTTGCTCAGTAGGAAGATGTGCAAAGTGTGATATACAAAAATGAAAATAAACCCCCCCCCAAACTCTCACAAAAGTCAGTGGGAACTTTTCCTCTACTTCTCTTCAGGGGCAGAAGAGGCGGGGAGTGGGGGGAATATTATCAGAGAAAGTGAATTTATAAAGAAAACAAGAAAAATAAAGGGAATAGATTTTTAATATTTTTTTTTAATTGGGGATGTTAAGCAATACTTTTCTGACAGGGAGAAGATGGCAATAGTGATATTGTAACACTGTACAGTGCAGCAAAATTCTGCACCCACTTAGATGGCTGGGTGCATACATTTGAGGTGCAAATCTGGAAAAAAAAGTAGAAAATAAGAGGAATTTCACTAGCGTGAGACTGTTGTAAATTAGAGGACATTAGAGTTTGATCTCTAGTGGCTGGTGGATCTCTGGACACAAACAGCATATAGGAACTTTTTAGCAGAATTTGACCTTCAGCATCTATAGTTCTTCATACTTGTCAGAAAGCTTAAATTAACCACTGAAAATAGCTTCTCCTATCATTGTTATTTCAGCAAAGCAGGTCAGCAGCCTGTCAGCTCTCTCATGTAACTTTCCCCTTGTTACAATTCTAATCCATCAAGGTAACTGTAAGGATATTTTCAAATTATTTTTCCCCAAGGTACCATTAGGTCAACACTTTTACAACAAAAGCTCAGCATTCTCAAATCCTTTCCATCCCTTGTCATGAACAGATGGCACAATAAAGACAGAACCATTTCTTCACTCTCAAAACTTAGAACAAGTGGAATTTGTTAAGAAAAACAAAATTGATGTTATAAATATTTCTGAAGCTGCTTACAATATAATACTTTAGAAGTACATTAGCAGCAATATGCTCCTTGGCTTCTGGCACTACTGTCATCAATACGTGATTGGAAGTTAAAAGAACACAAAATACTATAAACAAACCCCTTTTTGTCACAACACAAAAACTACTGATTTCTTTTCCTAACTGGCTGAGAGTCCCAAAAAACCCAAGTGGCATTTGCACCCCATGCATCGGGCAAAAAGAACTGTTGAAAAGTGGATGGGTGATGAACTCTGGAGTCGCAGACACCCCAACCAACATCTGTATACCTCTCATTGCTGCTGTAAGTTGGAGCATTTTAAAAGCTAAAACGTTCCTGATTCCCTGTAGGGTGGGTTTAAGCTGTCTTTGCTTCCAGTTTCTCTAGTACTTTCATAAGGCTGAGTGCAGGAGTGTCTGTGCTTTCTAATTCCTGCTCTTCTACTCATTACAGCAACAAGGAGGCACAACCACACAGGACATCCACAAGTTTTCACTCTCTCTAACTAAAAACACACATTAAGGCCATCTCCTCTGCATTAGTAAGGAACCCTCCTCAGCCAGTGTAGCATAAGCCTAGTATGTGTCCTGCTCCTCACTGACCCTTTTAAGAGATGGTCAGAGCAGGAGTCACAATTTAGCAAAGCCTAAATCCAGACTATCTAGAAGACTCTTGAGTGCTCTAAAAAAAAAATAATTTAACCTCTGTGTTTCCCTGGTACCATAGGACTCTTTGCAACAAGGTTTTGTCAAAAGCCAAAGGAAGAATTTCACGGCTTTCTCAGTGCAAGATTAATTAAGCAACTTACCATAAGTAGGACCATAATACCTTATAACTCCCAGGGCAAAGCATCTCTCTCCTCCTTCCTTCTCCCAGCTAAGCTAAATTAACTGCAATATCTGATAAGAAAACTCTTACTTCTAAAACTGGACATAATATACTTTTACACAGGTTAACATACTCCTGGAAAGAGGCCAGAGAATAAGGGGTGTGACATGATATCCGAAAAATTGTTTTTCTCCACCCAGTGACTGAGACACCTCAGTGCTCAAATTTACTGAGACAGCGAGTCTTCAAAAATCAGAGGAAATGGTTTTTTTTTCCTTACTATTTGACAGGAGAATGAATGAACAACTGTTAATAGTGAATTATAGGATGAAACTAATAAAAAGGGCTGAGCTGACTATCAATCTGCACTCAGAAGTCCTTTGAATTATGCAATACAAAATCCACACATACAAGAATATGCTTACACTATTGCACCTGGTCATTATACAGTGCAAAGATAATGCATTCAGTTTTCTTTTGTGATTAAAATATTGTATAGAGAGGTTGTTGCTGAAGAGAAAAAGAAAAAAATAAAGATGAGAAACAAAATGAAAAACATTACTAGCATGCAAGAAATAATAGTAGCCAGGTAGGAGGAATCTCTTTTTATTTTTTCTTTCAATACCAATTAAAAAGCCCTACAACTAAACAATTAAAATACAAAAATAATAAAATTTGATATTTTTGAAGTGGAATGAAAATTAAAATTCGATTAGAAAAATTAGAAATTTTGATTATGGAAAACAGTACTATAAAAACCCTTAAAGCCGTGGTTACTAGGAGAAACATCATCCATGTTAACTAAGGATATTTTCTAACTTTGCGTTTAAAAAAAAGATTACAACATATTTTATACTGATGTTCTTACAGATAATATTATTCCACAGAGAATATTCTTCCATAGAGAATAGTTCCTGTACTAATATTTATGATATGTATATTGGCTTTTGGAATTGGCCGCAGTTTGCTCTCTGTCGTGGTTTAAGCCCAGCCGGCA
>NW_009930130.1:0-19994 GCF_000696875.1 Nestor notabilis | reverse complement strand
CGAAGAAAAGCCATCGCACAGCAGCGCCTCACCCGCTTACCTCCACCGCCCCGCCGCCCCTGAGCGCCGCCATCTTGTTGTACGGCCACAACCTCTCCCCCTAAGAACTTCCGGGGGAATCCGGCGCTTTGTCAGCGAGAAGCCAGCCAAGCGGAAATGACAAAACACTCCCTGCATCTCTTTACTCCTCATCCTTCTTCGTCGCTCCGCTATGACGTATGCGCTGCGGCGCGCTGCGTGACGTAGTCGGCGGGGGGATTTGAAATAGAGGGGACGGCGCCAGCGCCGCTGTCGGTAACGGTCGCGCTGTCGGGAGGGGCTCTCCGGGGCGCAGGCCTTTCCCACCGAGGAGGACAGGGACAGAGACAGGACGGGGCCGCGCCGCGCACCGGGGGAAAGGCGATTTGAGGAGGCCGGGCCCGGCGGCGAGTATCGGCGTGTTGGCGTGTAAACGCCCTTGGCTTCTCTGTTTGCGTTTGATGCGGATTAAACGCGCTGTTAATGTAAGTGGAAGCAGTTGTGCACAGTTCTGCTGCGCTCCTTCCTTTTTTCCGGCTGGCGTGTGGGCGCTAGCAAACTGCTCTTAAAGCAGCGACTTGGTATGTTAATGAAGACAATTTACTTTGCTTTGCATCGCTGGTAAAGGAGTGGAAGAATATAGATTCTTCTATGAGGTCGTGGGTAAACCAGCCTGTGGAGTGGGCCTATGCTAAACTTCTGTCATGGTCTGCGAGAACTGGAACTAGAAATGTGATTGTGAAGCATAGTTTATATTGATTGTGTGTTTTGGTAATGTTTATAATGAAGGGCTTTTTTGATTGCTTATAATTCTGCCATTTGAGCCCATCCCAAAATAGATCCTCTGTAGAGGGCAAAGGTCAGCACTTTTTTCTGGGTTAATTCTATTTACCTCAAAATCCCACTTAATGCCACTGTGCGGACAGTTCAATGCTTGCAGTTTGATTTGTATTTTGTGTGTGTAGTCTGAAGATAACCATAATGCTCCAACCCTGGAATTCTTCAAGGCCAGGTTGGACAGGGCTGTGAGCTACCTAGTGTAGTGCGAGGTGTCCCTGCCCATGGCAGGGGATTGGAACTAGATGATCTTA
The DNA here is from genome assembly GCF_000696875.1 of Nestor notabilis. Taxonomy (NCBI): domain Eukaryota; kingdom Metazoa; phylum Chordata; class Aves; order Psittaciformes; family Psittacidae; genus Nestor; species Nestor notabilis. The sequence goes on along the minus strand of NW_009930130.1, from coordinate 18,885 downwards.
AGGTCCTTTCCAACCCAAACCATTCTATGATTCTGTACTATTTCAGAATAGGCTTTCTAGTCATTGTGCTATGACATTGTGAGATCATTTTGCAAAATCAATAAGTAGGCTCAGAATTAGGGCCTAAGGAATAGATGGATGCTGAAGTGCTAGGAACAGTAGTCATTTTAATGTGTCTTTCCTTCCAGCTGATTAGACTGAAAAACTTCTTAAGCCATTTTGCTTTTTGGAACCTGTAGGTTAGAAGTTACCACAGATGAGTAAAGGCAAAATAGTAGGTTTCAAAAAAGCCCTGTCACTTTCATCAATAAAACAGTTAATTTGAAAGGCTGTGGCTGCTGCTACCTAGTTCTGGAGTCTCATGAACATTTTATGTGTGTGTGTTAATTTACATTTTTTTAAGAGAACCTAATATTTTTTGGAATTGTCACACTGATTGGCCCAAAGTACTGTTCTACTTATTTGTTCTGACCTTTTATAAAGTCGTTGTGGTGTTTAAAAATGTAAATATTCTTGGATTCTGGATTTTCCAATGCTGACAGGTTTTCACTTACAGTTTAGTCACAATGAGACGAAGCTCAATTATTGCTGGCAGCGCTGGTCGGCAGTCTATGATGGCACTGCGAGTGCAGGACAACAACAAGATGGGTCTTCAAACACCCCAGATGTAAGTGTTACTTAGCATCTGGTTAAGAATAGGTATATAAAACTAACTCTAAAGAGTACTGTAGTGTATTTGGGTGTCTAAGTATCAGCTGAAAAAAAAAACACGAACAGCAAAAAGAAAACTTTCTGCAGCTAAGGATATTTGCACAAGTGATCCAGTTCTGAAAAAAATTTTCTTTAATCTATTAGTATACCCATGACATATCTCAAATTGTAATGCTTTTTCCTTACGTATTTCTTTAGAGGTGGCTGGGGGAGGGCATGTGTATGAAATGTATACTTACATTTTTTTCTTGCAGAAGAAGCCATGATAATTGACAAATAATGCATTAAAATCACTTGGTTTTTCTGAGATGCTGCTATGCTGAGGATGCTTAGGCTTATATGCATGTGTTTATAGTTTTCTTACATGAGCAAAAGATGAAATGGTAGAAATACTCACTTGAATTCTTCTCCCCATCCCTTAGGAAGGACAGAGGTACGTTTGGGAAGCTAAGCATGAGCAAACCTACACCTGGAACTTCGGAAAGGAAAGTCAGCTTTTTTGGCAAGAGGTATTAAGCACTTTGGATCACTGTAATGTAAATTAAACCAATAACACTCCCACATCATTTTGTATTCTTTGTCTCTCGACTGCTTTTTGTTACAGGGAATAATGGATCTGAGGCTAGCAAACTTTCGGGTCTGCTTTCATCCATGCTTTGATCACTAAACAATAATACTGTGGAGTAGGAATTGCTCCGAGAGCTGTTCTTCCTCTTGGGAATGATATGCACTGCAGACCTTAAGAGGTCCTCAATACATTTGCCTGTTTAAGGAAGAACAGTGTCTTCAGTACACTCTGATTTAGGTTCTCCTGTTCTCTGAGATGCAAACCTTCCAAAAGTCTATAATCTTGCAGCTTAGTTAATGGTGTTCTGTGTTCCATTGTCTTGCAAGGATCTTCTTCCATAGGACCCTGCTGTTGCAGGGAGCTACTCCTTTTAAACATTCCTTAAATACTTTAGTCTTTATATTTTGTTCAATAAACTGAAGAAGATATTCACCTAGGATGCAGTAATCCCTCTGTTGAATGTGTGCATCATGGATTCCAGGTTGCTGTTGTTTTTCCAGTCATCATAAATGAAGAGAAACCTTCAGGCATCGAAACATAAAAATAGCAATTGTAGCAACTTAAACATTAAAAAAGTCCTTTATTTGTATTGTCACAAGAACCGTATGTATTTTTTGTTCTTAGAACTAGTGGGGTTGGAGGCTCACGCAACAGTCAGTATGGTGTGTTTGGTACAGAAAAGATCAAGGATCCCAGGCCACTTCATGACAAGGCATTCATCCAACAATGTATCAAACAGCTTTGCGAGGTAACTTTTTAACTTATTCTAAATGTATGTTGTTAGGCATAAGAGGTGGTAATCAGAATATTTCTTTTTCATGGTTTCAACTTTAGATTTTTAGTGAATAATATGCCATGTTTCTTTCAGTTTCTTGGTGAGAATGGTTATGCCCATAATGTTTCCATGAAATCACTACAGTCTCCATCTGTTAAGGACTTTTTAAAAATCTTCACTTTTATCTATGGATTTCTTTGCCCTTCTTATGAACTGCCTGACTCCAAATTTGAAGAGGAAGTTCCCAAAGTTTTTAAAGAGCTGGGGTAAGATTATTATTATTAGTCTGTTATGCTAAATAGATATGACCCAGATAGAAAATTAAAAGCTAAGAATTCTGCATGATAGCTGAGGAGAATGGATAGGCTTCATTATTCCTCTGAAACTACAATGTTGTGATTACTTTGGTTAATTTTTGTTTAGCTCCAAGTTTAATCTCTGGAGTAACTAATTCTCAGACTCTATTATACATTTTGTATTTGAACTTCAAGAACTACAGGTTGTTGGAAGCTGGCTTTGTAAAGTAAAATCTAATTATTTGTTTTTATGTCTTTTAAAATTTGAAAGACAGTCGCAAATCCTCCACTCCCTGGAAGAGTTCAAAACCAGGTTGGACGGGACTTTGAGCAACCTGGTCTAGTGGAAGGTGTTCCTGCCCTTGGCAGAGGGTTGGAACTAGATGAACTTTAAGGTCCCTTCCAACCCAAACTGGTCTATGATTCTATGAAAACTTTTTTACAGACTGTTCTGGTTCATTCTGTTAAAGTCCAAGAAGTAAAAAACCAATTTCAGAATGTTTAATTAGTTAAAAATAACTTTTCCTGTAATCTCTCTGTTTGCTTTCAAAGCAGAGAGTGGAAATAATAAAAATGACCACTGAGGTGAAACAACCACTAAGTAGCTGGGTGTTGTAATCTTGTTCAGTAAGTGTTTGGAACCAGTAATCCACCAACAACCAAGAAAGATAATCCTCTGCTTAATGGTAACGGTGAATTTTCAGGTCTTGTTAAAAAAAAGTGAAGTGTATTTTCCTAGTGTAGATCTGAGCCCATGATAGTGTCAAAGCACCAGGACTCCTTAGATATAGTTATAAATCTGTTCTGTTCACTTCTCAGTATTTTAGTAAAATCTTGGTTTAACCTATAACATTTGAAACTGCTGACCTAGCTGAGATGTTGAAAAGGAGGTTGTTCTCAAGAGGCTTTGCTCTGCTACACCAAGAGTGTAATCCTCCATAAAAAGGCTTATCTTGAGAACTCCAAGTTGTCTTTTGGAAGTTAGAAAACAGACCTAAATACTTAATTTTTAAAGATTCTTAGCCGGAATGGCTCATGAGCACTTATTTATAACTATCAGTTTATCAGTAGCTTCCTATTCTATGTTCTTAAAACAACTTTGGGCAGCAGTCCCTCTAAAGGCAGAATAAAGTCTTCACTTCTGTGTTTCTTGATATATAGAAGATTGAGATAATGTTTGTAACTAGCATGTTCCATATTTTTAGTATGTTAATACTTTTATATGCAACTGTTCTAAAATTCAAAATTTTCAAAGTGCCTTTGACCCAAGAAGCAAGAATCTTGCCCTCTAAGAATGGAACTCCTGTGTACCAATTTGTTTTCGTATATTAGGAAATCCTTCAGGCTTGCACACTCAGTTTGGAAGTCTAAACATCATCTATTGACTATTACTCCCTCCCTCATGTTTGCCTTTCCTTAGGGGTCTTTGTCTCATCATGAATCACCTCATGCTTACAAGTTACCCACTCCTTTTTCCTTAGTACTGCAGTGCCCACCTTTCCTCTGTAAGGGAGGTGAAGGAGTGTATGAAGGGACTAAGGAATGTGTGAAGGAATAGTTTAAATTGCTTTTTTATGAGGCCTGAATTTTTCCTAATCCTTGAATATGCAGAAGTCCATTTCTTCAATCATTTCTTCAACAGTGAGCCAGTAGAAGGAGGTGATTGTCCCACTATACACTGACTGGTGTGGGCCCGCCTTGAACATTGTGTGCAGTTTGCAGCACCTCAGTATAAGAAGGGCAACTATTAAAGTGTGTCCAGAGGAGGGTGGCCAAGATGGTGAAAGGCCTTGAGGGCAAGACTTACAAGGAGCAACTGAGGTCACGTAGTTTGTTTAGCCTGGAGAAGAGAAGGCTGAGGGGTGACCATCACAGTCTACAGCTTCCTCAAGACAGGCAGCAGAGGCTGAGGTGCTGATCTCCCTTCTGGTGACCAGCAGTAATACACAAGAAAATGTAATGAAGCTGTGTCAGGGGAGTTTCAGATTGGACATTAGGAACAGGCTTTTCACCAAGAGGGTAGTCACTTACTCAATAGGCTCCTCAGGAAAGTGGTTGCAGCACCAACACTGTCAGAGTTCAAGAAGCATCTGGACAACGCTTAGTCATATGGTTTAGTTTTAGTAGTCCTGCAAGGAGCAGGGAGTTGGACTCAATTCTTATGGGTCACTTCCAACTTAAGATATTCTTTGAATTAGAAATGAGAAACAGTTGGTAATTGAGTAAAGTAGTGCTGTAAGAACTCAGCTTACCTCCTTTGATGTACATTATAAAGTACAATTGAATTTGTTCTTCATCTGTGCCTTGATCTACATGTAAATAGTTGGTTTCATGTCTACTTGTTTTTTGTCACTTTGCCGCAGCTATTAAAAATGTATTTTCTTTGGCTTTGTAGGTACCCCTTTGCTTTGTCAAAAAGCTCCATGTACACAGTGGGAGCACCACATACGTGGCCTCAGATTGTGGCAGCTTTAGTGTGGTTAATTGATTGTGTCAAGGTAATATTTGTCCTTTTTAAGTCACATGTTTCCACTTTTTGGGCTGGAATGTTCATTTCAATACAGATCTCTCAAATGCTTTCTAAATATTTCTTTGATATTTATATGAAGAAAAAAGTAGGTGTTCTTACCTGCTATCTGGGAGCTAGTCCTTAGCCTTACTTTTAGTACTGAGATTTTACTGTTACATTATGATATTTTTTTAACTGTGTGCACTGGATAAATTTGTGTATGAAGTGTGGGGGGAGATGATGGCTTATACGTAAAAATGTGAAAAGTTACTGGGTGTAATCATGCATCTTCTGTGCATATCATCTTATGACATGTGCCATCTTCTCCTACATTTGAAATCTAAAGTGGAATTTTCATTAGCAATTATTCAAGTGTTCTGTGATTGTTTTAGAGAGTGGGGTGGGTTTGTGTTTGGGAGGGCTTTGTTTGTTTGTTTTTTAAAGTGTTAACTCTGTTGCTGCCAGCTCAGGTCTGAGCAAAATTTGAAATCTGTGACAGAAGTTCACCACTGCTTAACTGGTCACACATAAAAATCCCATCTTTTATGCTGGAAAGACCCATTTGGCTTAGCAAGGCAATTTGAAGTTAATGCTTTTTCACCGATGCTTTTAGTCAACTAAACACAGGCATATTACCCTGTGATTGGTCACATTCTGAAGCAGCATCTTTATACCTGCTTGCTGAAATCCTAATCCAGTGTTACTCTGCTTCTTATCATGAACATGAAACTAATATGAGAACTAATGTAGATCTTCACACTTGCTTTTTGTATGCACCTGTGCCTTTTAGTTGTATGCTGCCATGAGGGAAAATGCACCATCGTTTGATGATGGACAGAACAGGGGAGGAGAGACAGATGATGGAATTGTACATAACAAGGTACCATGATTATCAGAGCTGTTCAACTGGATTTTTCCATATGCTGTAACAACACAACTTAAATATGACACAACAATTTTATCTGAGTTTGTATATTCTGTTCTGGTTTATATTCACAGAGTTCTCTAGGAAGTATAGTCTCATTATACAAAAGTCTGATCAACTAGTTTTACAGAGTATAGTCTAAAGACAGTGACTTCATTATAAATATGGTGGCTTTTGCAAATAGCTACTCAGTTCACTGTTTAAAAATTGGTCATAATACTTAATTTTTGAGCCACAGAATAGTGTGGCAATGTAATTCAGGCACTTAAAAATCCATCAGCTTGCTTTCTTTAAAATTTATCATAGACTATTAGTACTTCTCAGATTTAACTTGGGGTCAACCCACAGCAGATGTTTGGAAAGGATTGTATGATGTGCAAAAAATCAAATTAAATCAGAATTTTAGACCAAGGTTACAAATCTGACAGTTGACAAGTAAAAATGCTTTAAAACTTACACCCCAATACATATGCATATCTGTTGAAACAAAATTTACAATACTGTTGTAATTGCTTCTGAAAGATCTGTAATTTAAAGTATCCAGTAAATTCTTCTTGCATAAACTTTAACTGTAGATCAGTACTCTTGACATCTGCATATCTGAAATATAGTGATCATATTTAGCTCTGTTAAACAGATCTACAGTTTTCACAAACTAGCATGAGAGGATCATATGCTTCAAGATAATAAATTCTTAAATATTGTATCTACTGTTATTGTTAGGTATTGCAGAAAAATGTATTGAGTATTTCCTTTCTTAATGTGAATTCTAGGCTTCACCTTTTGCCAGGATATAATCTGTTGATGTTCTGTGTTTTAAGAGAGGGGGAAATATGTTGATTTGTTGATGGTGGTTTTTTTTCCTTCCCTTTTTATTTTCTTTTTTCTTATTTTTCTTTCTTTTTTCTTTCTTTTTTCTTTCCTTTTTCTCTTCCCCTTCCTCCTTTCTTCTCCCTTCCTTCTTCTTCTCCCTTCCTTCTTCTTCTCCCTTCCTTCTTTTTTTTTTTTTTTTTTAGAAGTGCAGTCAAACATGTGAAAGATTTTTTATGTAAGTTCAATCCCATGGGTTGAGTAGATTTAGACTATGTAGATATTTTACAGCCCTTTCAGTTGTTGAAATGAAAACTTTTTAAACTGTTTTCAGGTTTTTATGGATTATTGTGTGAAGTGCTATGAGCAGTTCATGAAAGGGGGAGATACTTTTGAAGAATTGGATGCGGAAGTGCAGTCAAAATTAAGTAAGTTCTCACGTTTTAATGAAGAATTTCTGTTACTAGTTTCTTTCCTCTTAGCAGCAGTTATGCTCAGCTTACACGTGAAAGCGATCTGAAGTAGGGGAAGCCAAAATTCCCACGTACCTTTCAGTCACTCTGACTCGATGCTTCCTTTTTTATGCATTGTTACCAGTACAGACAGATGGATCATGCTCTGCTATCAGCTATCAGTTACCTGTGTAACCCTATTGTTTTCATGGCTTTGTGACAGAAAAGCCATATACAGTTCTTCAGATTCAAATTCCATCCATGCAGATGTTCTTGTCTGTCTGACAAAATTAACAGTTAAAAAAAGAAATATATTACCAGAGTGTGCACATTTGATGAATAAGGAAGTTCAGCTTCTAAAAGTTCTGAAAACAGCTTGCAAGTGTACCAAACTGTTGTTAAGGTTCCCATGTATGATTCACCATGCAACCTTGTTTATCGTCATGGAGATGGAAAAGTAAGTTTGTTTTTTGGGTTTTTTTTAATTGTTTCATCACCTACAGAAATACAAATAGAATATGAAAACAAGGAGGAAAAATAGTTCTTGCGTTCTGTGCCCTACTATGAAAAGCCAGACTAAAGACACTTCTATTGCAAGCTGGAGTCATCAGTTGGAGAGATAACAAGCTACCAGATTATTAGATATTAGCAGGAAAATGTAAACATGCCGTTGTTTAGCAAACACTGAGGAAAGTAAGGGAAAAAATGTCTCGAGAGGCAAGGAAGTACGCAGATGAGAAAGGAGTATACAAATCAGCCTACCTTGTGAACCTGGAATAGATGGAACTTGCCTAACAAACACCATCTTGTAGTGTGGGCTATATGACAGTTTGGAAACTGACCTCGCATGTGTGATTTTAACCTCTTAAGAAGTAAGTTTTCAGTCCTTATGTCATATCTTGTTTGTTTAGGTTTTTTTGCCTATTTGCTTTGCAGTGGAAGTGTGCAAGGTTTTTCTGATGGCTTTGTTAGAAGTTTTGGTTGGGTTCGTTTGCTGGTGGTTTTGTTTCTTTAAAATAATTGTCCAGATAATGGGTATTTACTGTGCTGAAGCTAAAGCACAGATACTCAGATTAGGTGATGATATTCAGTGAGATTAATTTGTAACTTCCACCCTTTTTCCCCCCACACCAGAGGATTTATTTAATATAGATGAATTCCAGATAGAAAGTTTAACAGCTGACAACAAAAGGCTTCATGAAGAGATTGCAAGATTAGAAAAAGAAAAGGAAAACGAGCCGGTTAGTAAATTACATCTACACTTGTTTAAATGGTGGAGGTGAATTTTCTGTTATTGACCATTATTAATTGTTGTTAAGCACAGATACTGGTGATATATTGAAAAAAATGTAAAATTATTTTCAGTGCCCTGAGATTTTAATTAGGTTAGGTTATTACAGATTCTGTACCATTAACTCAAGGCATTTACTGTGGAATCTTCAATCACTCTTTGATATTGTGCAGATATTTTCAGGTAATGAAATCTTGCATTGACTGAAATATTAATAGGATAGTTGAACCAGTTTTTCTGAACGTCAACATTATTTTTTCAAAACATGTTGGTATGAGAACTCCTTAGGAATCAGAAGGACTTTTTATAAGAGCAAGTAGTGACAGGACAAGGGGTAGTGGCCTTATACTGAAAGAGGGTAGATTTAAGTATTAGGAAGAAATTCTTCACTATGGGGGTGGTGAGGCACTAGAACAGGTGCCCAGAGAAGCTGTGGCTGCCCCATCCCTGGCGGTGTTCAAGTCCAGGTTGGACGGCACTTTGAGCAACCTGGTCTAGTGGAAGATGTTCCTCCCTGTGGCAGGCGGGTTGGAACTGGATGATCTTTAAGATGCCTTCCAACCCAAACCAGTCTATGATTCAACAGTAACTATATTTTTTAGAGAAAATTTTTTTGTTCAAAAAGTTGGATTCTGCTTTTAATACATCATTAGTACAAAAATAGTTTAGTGGCTGTGCAGCTGGCAAATTGAGACTCCTGTCTACTGTGCAAAATGGGCTCATTATGTTCCCAGCTTTCCATAGTTTTCTGCCCTTTGTGTATTATTATACTTAAGCTGTGAATTACCTGTATTTATTAATGCAATGCCTGATGCAAATCAAAGACTAAATGCGAGAGCTATGGTACAAACCATATTTTCAGACCTTTTTGTTATTACCTTAAAGATACTTAACTTGATTCAGCTGTCACAGATACAATTTGTTAAAGTTCTTTAATTTTATATTTATACTATTGAAGTTTACCGATTAATCTATTGTCTTGTCTGGAAAGCAAGAACATTATTTTAGATAAATATAATAATGGCTGTTCTTTCAATCCATTTACTAGGATCGTAGAGTATCACTACGAAATGTGAAAGCATCTCTTCAAGCAGACGTCCAGAAATACCAGGCTTATTTGGCTAATCTGGAATCTCATATAGCCATCCTTGATCAAAAAATGAAAGGTGTTAATGAGGAAGTTGAGACAGCGGGTAAGAAGGCTTTGGTCACAAATGCAATAGTGAAGCTAGAAATAGGTTTAAAATAATTGTAATTCTCAATGTCAGGATAGAGAGAGACACTTATTTTATGATGATGGCACAAATAACTTTGCAAAATGGATTGCTAGTAGTGGTTGTTATTTGGCTGATAGCTGCTTGTACACCAGAGTAATTGAATAGTTATTATTTACTAATAAAAATACAGAGACATGTGGTTTAACTATATACGCTGGTATTTTACATACATTTCACAAATGTTTTGTAAACTTAGAAATGGAAGTGGAAGCTATGAAGCAGGAGAATGCCCGGCTCCAGCACATCTTCGATAACCAAAAGTACTCAGTTGCGGACATTGAGAGAATAAATCATGAGAGAAATGAGTTGCAGCAAACCATTAACAAGCTAACTAAGGAAGTGGAAGCAGAAGAACATCAGCTGTGGAATGAAGAACTGAAATATGCTAGGAATAAAGAGGCGGTATGTGAAAACCTTACTACACTGAGAGGTGTCTATCAGTTTTCATCATGCAAGCTTAAATATGGGACTTGGACTATTGCTAACTTCTTTCCTAAATAATCTTAACAGCAGCATTGATATGTCTTAATAGTCTAAAGTGACAAGAATGGGTTCTGTTTACAATCTCACTGAAAAAATGTGAGATGGTTGCCTTAGTTTTGTGGGGTTCTTTTTTTCTCCTTTTCTGTTTTGACCATAATGGAGCTGTATTCTTTCAGGTTTGGGGTTTTTTTTTCCTGCATCACAAGGGACATAGCTGAAATGTGCCCCACTGTCAGCTCTCGCTGTTATAGCATCAAGAACTTCAACATTAGCAATTTCAGGCTAATGTTAAGATTTCGTGGCAAGGAAGTAATGCAAAACTAGAGCTTTAAATCAGTATCTGCATGCATTTAGTGCCAGATTAGTCCTTTATATGGAAGGCGTAATAGCTTTTAAGGGCCAAATTCAGTTCCCTCAAACAGAATGAAAGGATGTGGTTCTATACATGGTGGGATTTAAAAGCTTCTGCTTTGCTAGATGGAGAACTAAAGAACTTGCATTTGGCAGGGTTACCCTTTATCAAACACTTGGTATTAAGTTAAATTCCTCATACTGTGAAAGTATGAAGCACATAAAACTATAAAAAGTACTTCTGGGTTTTGGCGTTCGCATGTAAATGGCACTCATTAATCAGAACACAGAGCATTTAATAAGTTCCGTCTAGAGGTATGCTTAAATGTTCTTAGGATATGCATCCTTTCCTGTCAAAACTAACAAGGAAAGCATATCAACATGATGACTGATCATTGTTTTAGTTATCTGTATTCTTTTCAAGCATTCTTTCTCCTTCCTTATCAACTACTCCTCAAAAAGCTGAGGCAGCAAAAAATACAGCAGATAATTAGGGAAAAACCACAGGTGAAACCATTCAGTCTCACACACGCTGGAAACCTTGAAGAGCAAATTCTGAAAGAATCATAAAACAGCACTTAATCCAAGCAGTGTAAACTGCTGGACTGTCAGTACTTACAGCTTCTGCATACTGTGGCATGACATGGAATCATGTTTCTACACAGCAACTCAGGAATCTGTTTAAACCTCTACATGTATAATTTTTGCAAAGCTTTTCACTTGTATTTTCTGTATGATTTTTGCCCTTTTCTCCTCTGAGCAGATTGAAATGCAACTGGCAGAGTACCATAAACTGGCTCGAAAGCTGAAATTAATTCCAGTAAGTGCTGAGAATTCCAAAGGTCACGATTTTGAGATTCAGTTTAATCCTGATGCAGGACCAAGTTGCCTAGTCAAATACAGAACTCAGATCAAGGTAAGTAGAGTCAACACCAAGTGTTTCTGTTACCACTCACAAAAAAAATGTTTATTTGGAAGTGCTGAAAGGTCTCTCTTAACCTCTCCATGAAACTTAATTGAAAAGGCTTGTGTGATGTATTGCCATAACTACACTAATATAGGAAGGAAAATTGGTGTTAGAGGGTATAGCAGCCTAAATAAAAACAGGAGAGGGAAGAGATGTACTGAGATACATCTTAGTTCAAACTAAAAAATTCCATTAACCAGATCTTATATGTGTATTACAGGGTCCCCTTATGGAGATCATAAACCAGACTGAGGAAGAAATTAGGAAAGCTACTCAACAGAAAATGGCTTTGGAAGATACTTTGGAACAGGTCTGTTAGTTAATGAAGATTAGGACTAAAATACTATAATGTTTCCTGGTGGTCTCATTTGGCCTTTTGCATGGGTGAAATGTGGTGTGGTGGGTTGGTTTTGTTGGGTTTTCTTGTTGGGTTGAGATGGGGTTTTATGGGGTGGAAGGAGAGTACTATGAGAAGATTGCTTTCATTATGATGAAACCTAAAAGTTTTTGTGAGACTTAGGGTCTCCTCCTGTTGGTTTAAATACTATGTATTCCCCGCATTGAGGATTTCACAGCTTACATATATTTGACCATAAACATTGGAAAGATTTGGCTTTAGTAATTTGCCCATTCCAGTCTCTTGTGTGGCTGACAAGTTGTCATCAGGAAGATTTTTTTTAGCAATATTGGGTTCAGGATGGTTTAAATATTTCTAGGCTACCACGTGTTGCTTGTGATGGCATGGGTTCTTTTTGAATTCTTTTTGAATTATATTTTCTTGGTCATGTTTTCATTTTAGATGAATGTAATGGTAGTAGACAAGAAAAGCAGTGTGAAAACACTGAAAGAAGAAGCTGAAAAGCTGGATGATCTTTACCATCAGAAGCTTAAGGTAGAGCTTTTTAATTTGATGACAATCTATCCTTAATGATATCCTTAATATTTGTATTTATACTTAAGTTTTAGGTTTGCATTTTTTTTTGTTTGGACCTCTCGCCTTACCTTGTTCCATTCCTCTTGCAGGATTCTCTAATTCTTTTCAGAAATATTTCTGTGCTACCCTAAGTGAGCCAGTTTTCACTTTACTGTAAGAGAATCTGGCATCATACTTCGGCAGATTCTGTAAATCATAAGCTGATAAAGTCAGTAATAAAAGTAATGGAAGTCATTTCCTGACCTCAGGATTTCTCAAAGCACATGCTTGAAGGAGATTTTAGAGTTAACAGAATCTGCCTTGTCTAATTCAGTTTGTATATATTAAATACATTTACAGGGTTTAGTAAACATGTTCAATCACATTAAAAACTAAGGAAGAAATTACTTGACTAAAAGCACACTAAATGTTGTAATAATATAAAACTGCTGCTTCCTTGTTTTGGGTTTTTTTTTTTTTTTCGTCCCCAGTGAGGGTGCGGTCCCTATCCTAAGTGGCTACTTCAGTACCTCCCAACTATCAGCATGGCTTTGGCGAGGCTGTGGTGCCCAGGAGAAAAATGCTTTTTGAACTAAGCTAATATTTCATATAACTGCTCTTCCACATCAAATTCCTGACCTATAACCACAAATAGGGTTATTTAATTGCTAATGTTTTTGCTTAGGTGGCTGAGGGCAATTCATTTAGTTTATACCTGAAACTTTATGTTTGGGGGCATGTCCTTGTTTAGTTTTCTTAGTTCTGAGTTTGGAGTTCCTTTTTTAAATTCTGAATTCAAGTATCAGAATGTAATCAGATAATGTAAATGAGGAAAAAAATCCTAATTAGTCCTGAGTTATGCAATTTATATATTTTTCCTCTTATGTTTACAGGAGGCAGAAGAGGAAGAGCAAAAATGTGCAAGTGAACTGGAATTGTTAGAGAAGCATAAACAATTACTTGAGAGTGGAGTCAATGAAGGTCTCAGCGAAGCCACAAATGAATTGCATGACCTTCAACGACAGTAAGGCCCATAACTTCAAGTTGTTTGTGTAGTTTATTTTGGGGTTTATGTGTTCTAAGGATAAAGACATTTTCTTGAATCCTGGCATAAAATTCCTTGCTAAGCTGCTACCCATTTCAGTATATTAATTTCACAAATTCATACATTTAGTATTTTGCTATAATATTTCTCTGCTGTATCAGAACTCCTGATACCCATGTAATTTTCTTTTCATATATATGGTTGTAGTAAAGAAATTAGTTTGTTTCCAAACTTATGTGACAGCTACATTTTTACAGCCCTACAGTCTGGAAGAACTGTTCTGGCTCTAGTCTGACTCTAAGGCACTTTGTTTCTTACTGGTTAGCAGAATACAGTCCTTTTTCTTCTAACTCAAGTATTAATGTATAAATCTAACTTGGTTCAAGTTAAGACTAGTAGAAAAAAATTATTGCTAAAGATGACTATAGATGAGACTTGAAGTGATTGTTTTAAATGTCAGGAATTTAATAATTATGGACATGACTTTCTGAGTGCCTTTACTTTTCAGGTATCAAGTTGTTCTGCAAACAACAACAGAAGAGAGAAGGAAAGCTGGTGATAACTTGCATCGTCTTTTAGAAGTGATTGCTAGTCATGTACTATCCACAGAGGTAAGCTAAAACTTGATATTCCTAATGAATTCTTTCTAGAAACATTTGCAACTGCAGCTAAACACATGGAAATTAGAACTTTTTCCAATAAAGTAACAGTTTTTAGAGCTGCTTTACTGAGTCTGTGGATTCTAGTTAAATAAATTTGTTGACAAAACCTTTGGCACAAGTAATCAGAACTGATCATTAAATTTCAGCAATAACATCCTGTCAAGTTTAATCTGCTTCTAGCAGACATCTTTCAAATAAGTGTTTAACTGAAATCACTTAACCTGTTCAATGACTGCTTAAAATCCTTTAGCAGAACAAGTTCAATAGAGACCATGATAGTTCTAATAAACTTTCTATAACTCTTCTAGAAATATCTTGAAGAACAGAATGTGAAAATTGAGAAAGACTATAAGGAATTCACATCTGAAGATCTATTGTCAACCTTGACGGGAATTCTAGATAGTTATAAAAAGAAGGCTGAAAGTCTATAATTGCCAAAAAGATGAAGATGAAAATTTCTGAAGCTCTGGTATGATGTCTTCTAAAAGGATGGGTTCTTCTTGCGTTCAGCAGCGAAACTGGTTTTAAGTGTAAAGAAATGTTTGTATGAACTTCCTTTTGTTTTATGGACACAAATACATTAAAAAATTAACCAATATATTTGCCTTTTCTTAGAAAAGGCTTTGCTTACACTTCCTCCTTGCTATGTATTAAACATGATTATAAACATCTGTTACAACTGTGAAACAACTGAATTTCATTTTTCTTTATAATAAAATAATTTATCTTCTGGGGACATTAGTAAGACAAGAGTGTAGTTAACTTGTTAACAGTTACAAGTCAGAGTGGACTTAAAGATAGAATTGCAAGTGACAGCACAAATGCAGAGGGAAGTGACAACTTGAAATACTGCTACTTAAAAATAACTACTGTTTTTTGTAATTGTATAAGATTTCTAACAAAAAAGTTATACTTTCCCTTCTAGAGTATAGCTTGTGTGTTTCCTAATATACGTGTATAGTTAGCACATACACATGACTGCATATCCATCCCCAAGCCTTTCTTGTAGCAGCAAGATCAAATGTAAGTGTATTTCAGTCTGCATCTTGTTCAGTTATCTATGAAACTGCCCAGAGACCACGCTGTACATACTGTACTTTTTTAACCAAAACCTCTTTAAAAAGATTAGTAGTTACACTGTAGTCTTGTGATAGTCTATTAGTCTAGAGAAGGGTAGTCAGTTTGAAAACAAAGCTGTCTCTAACTGCTGATAGTCCCAGATGAAACCTCACTGTACTACTTGAATGTGTAAACTAGAGATAACTTTAAGTAGGGCAACGTGAATTCTGGCAATATAGCTAGTCAGTTGTAGATTTAGTTAATGTTTGATACATCAAAATGGTCCAAAATGAGTCTGCATTCTTAAGATAGACCAGTAGGCCAGGCTCAGTTTTATTTTTCTTCCTCAGTAATATCACAGTAAAATTAGTGCATGGGGAACTCCAATCCAAATACATTGAAGAAAATGTAACCCATCTCTTGAACATATTCTTCATTGTTCAGCACTATGTGGAAGTAGTATCTTACCGTACTCATACATGTATATACCTTTGTTTGGGGGGTGGAGAGAGAGAAGAAAAAAGTAATAAAAATTCAGCATTTATGTCTTGGTTAGTTTAGTTTATGATAGCATTTTGTAATAAAAGTATTGAAGTATTTCGGTGTTTTAAGAGTTCAGTAATAAATATCATTGATTTGAAAAAAAAATTACAACTCTGCAGTCTGAAAAAAGGGGTTTAGCAGCCAATAGTTAAATTAAGTTGTTCCTTAGTTCTATAATTAGATAAAATATTTGAATGAAACATGGATCCCTAGGATATACAGCAAAACTTAAGCTGGACCAAAACTTAATCTGAACACAGGCTGCAAATTGAAACCAAATTATCTTTAGTTCTAAGCTATTTTTGCATAGGATATATAAAACTCTTTAACATAGTGTGTGACTCTTCTGGCTCTGGTGTAAGTATTTTATTTTAGATATTATGATAATGGTAGCGTTATTTAAGCTTCTAACTTTCTGTTCTTTTGTAGTACTGCAGACATTTAATTTGACAGCTATAACAGTTTTCTGCCAGGTGGGTAGTATTTCTGCTTCCTTCTGTGATCCTCTTTTCTCTTTTTTTGTAACTGCCTGGTCCTTATCAAATCTCAGTTCCTTCTCTGTAGAAGCTTTCTAAAGCAATATTCTTCTAATTAAGGAAAACTGTGAGCCACACAGAAAAATCATGTTCCTTTAAAATATGTGTTTATTTAGGGACTATTGATAGCTGTTTGTCTCTGCTTCTGTAACTGACTGTTCTTGTGTTTATTAGTATCCACAGGTTCTTTGCCATGTGAGGTAGTCAGTAGACTGAGTAAATGAAAGCAAAATAAATGTCATTTCCAAGGACTAATACTAACCTAATGGTAGTGGATTAAAAAGAATCAAGGTCACGACAACTTTTTTTCATATACTGGCAAATGTAATATTCTGAAATTAACCTTCTGTAATAAAAAGTCCACATTTGTAATGATGGCAGCATGTTTTTGTTATTGGGCCGTACTGATCTGTATGTCAGTTAAACTGAGTTGACTCTAAAACCAGCTCAGGCTCTGACCAAGGTTCTGTAAAATACTGTGGTGATTTTTATGTCATAGTACAACACAGATTAACATCGGCCTGTGTGTACTAGGTGATGTCTCTAAACATTTTAGAATGGAGGGAATTTTTCAATGCTTCCTGAACATGACTTCTGTGTGATATTTGAAGTCAGGTCATCAGTTATTTTTTTATTTGTATTCTGGAATATGACTTTCAAATTTAGACAATAGATGCTAAAACATAATTACTGCTCTTGATATTGGTTGTTTTGTTTCCTTTTTATTTTTTTTGTTACCAGAATGTACCACTGGCACCTGGTACATTTCAGTAGCATGAGTAATTTGTAATTGCTTTTGGCTTTTGTGTGGATACAGTTCCCTCACTTGTTGCTAGTGTATCTTTTGTACAGTTTACTTAATATGCCTTAAGTTTATGTATATTTACACTTAATAAAACTTCTTAAACCTCTTTCTCTGAAGGATAGATTCCTACTGCAAGTATAGAAACATGGCATAAAAAGCACAATTAACTTGATTTTTCCAGGAGGGACTATGTAATTATCTTAGCGGCAGGTACTAATTCCCTGACTATCCTTGCTATTAAATGTGCATTGCGTAGAAGAAAATTATAGAAACATCTCTTTCCTATAAATTGCAAAGGAATAAAATTTGTCTTTTAAAAACCTTTTAAAAAAATAGATGGATTTTTTAAAACTCTAAGGAACAGAAGTCCAAGCTACTTTGACAACTGATTTATGCATCAAGATATTCCTTTGGCATTAATCTTCCCAACCAAACATTTGCTCTCTCAAGCATTAAAGGATTTCTTCCTTTATATGACCACTCTTGACTTTTTTTATTTTAACTTTTAATCTAGTTATAAAAAGCTGACACTTAATGCTATAGAAGTACGGTAGAACTGTGTTTATAGCTTTGTTCCTCACTGGAGTTTTACATTTCAGGTGCTTGTTGAAAGTTCTTGATGGTATCCATTCCTTTTGAAGGAATGAAAGGAGCACAGAAGTCTCACACAGGCCTCTGTGTCCCTCACTGGATGAGGGACTACCACTGCCTTGGCCAATGTCATATCTCGGGGAAGTCCACTGGCACCTTCAGACCTGTACCAGGAGACTGCTCAGTCAGTCTGTGAAAATTCTTCATTTTACAGGCTTTTTCTGTAGAACTTGATTTGGCTCCAGGATTTTTCTAGCAGATGCCAGTTAGCATCAGTACAATAGCAAGACCTGGGAGAAGAGTCTCTGCACACAGTTTTGCTGTCTAGTTTTTACATTTTCAGATTAAAAGTTTCCTAGAGGAATAAAAGGCAGTTGTTACTTATCACAGGTCAGGCAACAGTAAAGAATGCGAAGCAGAGAAAATGGTCTAGCTTTATTGCTCACACTTGAGACTATCCATGGTGATTTGTAGAACTCGTTAAGAACTCGCCAACAAAGTTGACAAGCAGGTATTCTTTATTGCAGCGCTGGGAGACACAGGGGATATCTCCTCCTAATGTGTGTCTCGTTTAACCATCAAACAGACCGTGATTAGATTGTTGCTTAACATACATATTCATTACATTTCCGATACATGTCGTACATATGCATTAGTTGTCCGAGAGCTGTTTTACATAATTCCATGCCTATTTTCACATGCACATAACAACGTGGTAGTGGTCTTCGGTGGTCATTTACTTCTTCCAACCATCTTCATCACTTGCCCGTTCCTTGAACCCTTGTTCTGGAAGTCTTTGAAGCATGCGCAGTAGATAAATGCTTACACCAGCTTAATTAGTTTGGTAACACCACTGACATGAGCGAGTGATTTCTCCTCGTCCTTCTACTTATCAGTTAACTTCGCTACAGCACCTCCTGAACATCTGCTGGTTTCAGATACTCCTGAGCTACAGTCCTGTTTTGGTTACAATAAATTTTGTCCAAAGGTCATAAGGTCCTAAAACTGTCAGCTACAATGATTTATCTTATACAAGGATCCTTTTATTCTCTTTTAATTGGGCTTTTTAGGTTTGGAAAGTTTTGTTGTTATGTACAAAGCCACCAAACTTAAAGTTACTTAAAACTTAATTTTCTTATTTTACAAAGGATTATATTTCATTTTGTACTTCCTTGTCTCAATGGTAATGATCTGACCATGGGGTACCACATAAAACATGACAGATGGCAGGTCTGTTGTGCTCCGCTCCCTGTTGGAGAGCAGACCATTCTGACCAATTGCCGAGGTATCTCCCGAGAGGAGGCCTTGAACAGCGG
>NW_009930129.1:1630-1929 GCF_000696875.1 Nestor notabilis | reverse complement strand
GGTGGAGGTGGGCCCTTACATGGGGTCTCAGTGAGCCCCCCTCTGCCACGCTGGCCTCACCTGCCCACCAGCAGCTCGAAGGCAAGGACACCCAGCATCCAGAAGTCGACGGCGAAGTCGTGGCCCTCCTGGCGCAGCATCTCAGGCGCGAGGTACTCGGGGGTCCCACAGAAGGAGAAGCTCTTCTCTCCCCTCTGCAGCTCCTTGGCAAAGCCAAAGTCAACCTGAGAGCACCAGTAGTGTCACCCTGCACAGCCCCACCAGCTCCACTGCACCACCACTGGGACACCCTCCCCAGT
>NW_009930129.1:911-1154 GCF_000696875.1 Nestor notabilis | reverse complement strand
GGCGGGCCACCCCCCGCCGCTCTGTGCGCACATGCTCCTGCTGCTGTGTTCGCACCGCCCAGTCCTTGCGGATCCGCTTCAGTGCAAAGAGACGCTCCTGGAACCGCACCTGCACATGGGTAGCTGTAAGCACTGGGACAGGCACCACCGGGAGCCAGGGGGCACTGTGTCCAGCTCTCACCAGCTCAACCCTGCCAAAGCCGCCAGTGCCCAGGATAACGTGCTGGCCCTGCCATGGCCCCT
>NW_009930129.1:420-826 GCF_000696875.1 Nestor notabilis | reverse complement strand
GCAGCACCCACAGCAGCACCATGGGGCGGCTGACCCCCAACCTTACAGAACTCAGGACCTCCCTGCTCCCCAGGGACAGCGCTGGGATGGACCTTGGGGGCCGCCCAGCACTGGGCTGGACCCCAGAGACCACCATGGCACCAGGTGGTCGTCATGGGCCATGAAGACACCTCAGCACCCAAAGCACCCTGCGTGCCCTGTGTCACCCAGCTGGACCCCAAGACCTCCAGCACAGGGGCTGCTATCTGCCACCTCCACTGCCCACCAACGTCCATGCCCTGAGGACAGAGCACCCAGTCACAGGGCAGGGTGGTCTGGTCCCCATCCCCCTCACCCCATCCCATCCCCCCAACCCCCTCATCCCCATCCCACTCACCTCCCAGGATCCTCCAGACCCAGCATTTCT
>NW_009930129.1:0-325 GCF_000696875.1 Nestor notabilis | reverse complement strand
TGGGATGGGTACAGAGGTGGCATTGTGGGCCCAGCCCCTTGTGGCACTGGGACGGAGCCACCTCCAGGTGCTCCATGGTGGGGACCCTTGGGGGGAGCAGTCCCCCCCTGTATTCATCACCCCCGACCCCCCACGCCTATGGGGACTCCCTGTTTGGGGCCCGTCCCTGCTGGGGACACTCACAGCTGCAGGGGGCAGAGGGGGCTGAGCTCCAGGAAGTCTCTGTGGGGCAGAAGAGTTGTCGTTGGGACATGGTTGGGCTGGGGGAGACAGGTAGAGGGAGGACATGGGGACACCCACTCCTTGGCCAGCATGATGCAGGTGA
>NW_009930128.1:659-929 GCF_000696875.1 Nestor notabilis | reverse complement strand
TCCCCCTCTCCCAGCAGCGGTTTTGGGAACTTCGGGGGCTGAGATCGTCCTTTCTGGTCTGGGGGCGGGATCAGGGGCCCTCCCCGTGCAGTGGGAGCAGCCCGTGGGACACGAGGCTGGGAGGGGACCTGTCCCCCCTTGACAGCGTGGGGCACAAAGGGGGCACGATGCATAACCCGCAGATGACCCCTCTGGGAAATGGTTTCGGCATCTGGAATTCGGATGCTGCAGGACCAGACAGGCGGGGGGAGGAAAAGAGCGGGCAAACCA
>NW_009930128.1:0-224 GCF_000696875.1 Nestor notabilis | reverse complement strand
AGCTCAGCCAGGCCCTGCCTTGCTTCTAATTAACGTAATTAGCAAAGTCTTCAGGCCTAACGCCTGCGGCAGCAGTTGGAGCATCTCTCCCAGTTTTGCTGCCTGCGCAGAAGCAGACCAGGCAACTGAGGAGCTTAGGGCAACGTTGTTCTCGTTCAGGAGCTGTGGGATAAGCTGGGGACACAGAGCCTGTGAGCACGGGGCAGAAAAACACCGGACACCCG
>NW_009930127.1:0-262 GCF_000696875.1 Nestor notabilis | reverse complement strand
TGGTGACAACCTCAACCCAACTCTGGCGGCCACAGGTCAATAAAGATGGCCACAGGTTGACTGTGGTGACAACCTCAACCCAACTCTGGTAGCTACAAGTCAATGGAGGTGGCCACAAGCTAATGGAGATGGCCACAAGTCAATGGAGGTGGCCACAGGCCAACTCTGGTGGCAACTTCAACCTAACTATGGTGGCCACAGGTCAACGGAGGTGGCCACAAGTCAACGGAGGTGCGCACAACCCCCCCAAGCCCCCCCGTGG
>NW_009930126.1:61353-61606 GCF_000696875.1 Nestor notabilis | reverse complement strand
ATCCAGAACCACCCCAGCAGAGACTGCAGCGCTTGCACCACCGGCGAGACGCCCCGGGGCGGGCACCGGGCCCATCTGATAACAGCAGAGCTGCGCTGCAAGGGAGGGGGGACCCGCTCTGACAAAGACAGGCGAAGAACAGCAACTCACCCCGGCCTCCCCCGGCTGCTCGCTGTGGTATGCTGCAGGGCTTGCTTCCAGCAGGGGCTTCTGCACTGACCCTGCTCCTGGCCTGCTCCAGGCTTTTCCTTTA
>NW_009930126.1:53313-61140 GCF_000696875.1 Nestor notabilis | reverse complement strand
CGCCGCTGACGCACGTCCCCGAGCGCGACAGGCGCCCCAAAGCTCCCGTTGCCTCATGCTTTGAGCAGAGCCTCCCGATTGTGCTGCTGTCCCAGGGCCTTGCTCAGGTTTCCTGCCCCAGGAAGTTTTCAATGACTACGTGTAACACAGAAGCTGAACTATGCCTCAGCTTTCCTTCGCCTCGAGTTCGGCAGGTAGGAGCTCTGAGAGCAGGCTGCCAGCACGCACCAAGTCACAGCATTCCCTCCTCCTCCATCTTCAGCTGAACCCAGCCACTGGGTTGTACAAACACTGTAGGAAAACTGCAGGGGTGTTCCCGGAGGGATCAGTTTGCATTGTTGGAGCTGAAGCATCATCCCTGGTGAATACCGAGGTGATGCTGCAGCAGCCACCAGCCCCAGGAAGCCCAGTTGTGCCTGCAGGACCCTCTCGCTGTGCCACCGCATGGAGCTCTGTAGCTCCTGTCCCCAGGCGACATCCCCCCATGCCTGCAGGGACACCCTCCGGGTCCTTGCCCTCAGAGCTGATTTCAGTGGCCAAAAACATGCCGTGTAAGCAGAGCTGCACTGCCAAGGGCTCTAGCAAAAATAGACTTCAAGCATTATTGGCACCAATGCTTGAAGCATGTTGTAAAGAAAAACATGAAGCTGTGGATTGACACTAATTTGCCCTCAATTGTGCTGCACTGTTTGCAACTCGGTTTTGAAATGGCATATTTATGACCGCCATAAAACACTCGCCCCTTATAGCTGGAAATGGGTGGGTTTTGGGGCTCTCGCGTTAAGAGATGCACACCTACCCATGTCCTCACATCTCCAGCACTTTACACCCACAGCGTGCATTCAGAGGAGAGCTCTGTTTGGGTTATGTTGGCATTCTACCAAGGGGCACACATAAGGATCAAGCACCTTTCTAAAGCTCCAAAGCCGGAGCTTTGGGGGTCCTGTGCCTGCCTGGTTTTAGCCCTGAAGAGACACCAGTTTCCGAGGAGCTGTCCTGTCCAGTGTCCTGCCCTGCACCACTCCTGCTCCCCACACCAGCTGCCCCTGGTCCAGGACTAAGAGCCTGAAGCACCAAGAGCCATGCTGACAGTCCTGCTCCTCCTCAGGCACATGCGAGCTTGAAAGACATTGCTTGTGCCTTGTTTGTTTCTTTATGGGCTTTAAAAGCCTGAAAACCCTCCAGGAATCATAAAACAAGCTCACCCCTGCTTCTTCCTGACTTTTTAAGGTTAGAAGTATCAGCTTGGCTTAGAGGTAAGCACCAGTATCTCCAGAGAAGAAGTGGGGGGTTCCCCACCCTCAGTGGGGTGGCAGGAAAGCAAACACAGAGATTTTTGTCTTATGCCACCAGAAATGTTGGCAGAGGGTCTCCCACTGGCATGGGGCCATCCCCAGGACTTACAGAGTTAAACCCCACTCCGTAATGACTGATGCGCTTTGTTTCAGCTTTCTCTGTGTTGTGAGGAGGAAAGCCCGGTGCCAATACGTACAGAATTCCTAAGGGTGGCACTGAGGATCTTTAATTCTCTTCTCAAAAGACACACGTGGTCAGTGATCACAGCTGGAAGCAACCAGTCCCTGGGTGGTCACAGTGCCCAGGGAGCCAGCGCAGCACTGCGGCACATACAGCCTCTCTGTTACCTCTCATGCTCCAGGCACCCAGGAACAAAGTCTCCTGAATCCACATCGAAGTCCTCCACTCCTATGTGCATCCCAAGACACAAACTGAAGAGCTGCTTTCATCAGCTGTTATGATAGAAGAGAAAGGCGGTGACAGGCAAAGAAGTGAGATTCTCCCAAACCTCAAAAGGTAAAAGTGCTCTCCTCAAACGTGTGGGTAAATACTGAGACGAGCACCACTCCTCTTGCTGTCATCTGTATCCAGCACAGTGCTACCCACCTCCAGTGCAAACATCACCACAACCACAACCAGCAGACAACTCTTGCTCTTAACTCACAAAATGATGCACATACACATGGGCAAGTTATCAGAAAAGGCATTATATTTTGGTTTCCACCTTATTTAAAACTGATTTTGGTTTTCAATCAATCAAATCTGAGTATGTCTGAGTTCAGCTTTCAATTTTCTTTTCCCCCCATAACAGTAATGATCTGGATGACCATAATTATAAAAGGGCCGGGGAGAAAACCCGAGAACAAGATACATAGTGTGAACTGTGCTCTCTTCCACACGAGCACTCTAGGGAATGTTAGTTTCAGCTCTTTGTTTTTCCTTCAGGTTGTTACTAACAAAATCTCTACCGTTTATTAAAGCAAAGCTACAGTAAATTTTCTTGCAGTCTTACAGCAGGTTTTCATATTACCAGTAGGACTTGCATGCATGGATTGCAGTCACACACACACACGCTCACAGACATTGTACAGTAGCCAGTTGGCACCATAAAACAAAAAAGAAAAAGAAAACAGACATTCATTTCTTTGAAGTGGTCAACATTAGAATCGCACCAAACTTTTGGATTTAAAACAAAAATACTGCACAGGTCTTCCACATCTACATGGTAAGTCATCCCTTCACAACGGACGGAGCTCTCATCTCCATTTGTTCAACATGCATCACTGAAGCTTGAAGGCACGCTGGCCAAGAGAGCCCTGTTCTTTTTTGTCATCTTAACTCCAGTGTGCTGCTCTCGGGGTGCAAAGAAAGGAACAAAATAAAGCCAAGCCCTTTTGCAGCACACGGGGAAAAGGTCATTCGGAGACCACAGTACTTGGAAGGCAGCCCAGCTGCCTGGATTCTACTTCTAACTGTGCTCTTGGAGGCATTGAAGGAATACACTTGTCTTTAAAAATGACATATAAAGGCAAATTTTTGCAAACCCTTTCTTCTCAAACTGCTTACGGTAGCCTAACACTCCTTCTGGAGGAAACTGGTCCTTCAGTCACCAGCTTCGAGTGGGAGATTTCCTACCTGCTGTCTTAAACACTGAAGCACCAGAGGTTATAGGGCTGATGTGTTCAGTCATTCATCAGCTTCAGGAAAACTACACACACACACACACACACACACACAAAAGCTAAAACGAAAAGAAATCCCCAATACCTCAAGAGCACTATATCAAACCAGAACTCTTGGGCTACTGACTGCCAGCACTGTCAGAAGCTGCTTGCTTCTGGGAAGACACCTGGAGGTTGAAGCTTTACGGTGATTTTGTATCCTGCCAGGGTGATATCTGCTGAGCTTTACTGATTGCGAGATAAAGCAGTGTTTTCATAAAACTAAACCCAACAAACTCGTAATAACCATCACCAAAATCACCATTGGGAAAATTCCATTTGTTAGAAGGTCTCATTGAGAAACACCAGTCCCTGCCCTGCAGAGCAGGACAGACATGATTAACGAAACCCAGATCGACCCGTCCCCCACACACCGGGCCTTCGAGGACTAGTCCTCGAATTATACTGGAGGGGGAGAAAGAGAAATAAACTAACAAAAGGTTGTATCACCTTTTTAACTCCTATCAGAGTTGTCATCCTCTTATTCCACTTTCATTTCTTTGTTTTTTTAATCTCCCTTCCACTCTGCCACCTTAGCTGGGGGAGTTATTGGTACAAGAGTTTGGAGAGTCCTGCTCATTTATTGTGTTCAAGAGTACACACACCGGCTGCCGGGGCAGGTGGTGGTGGCTGTGTTCACGGTGCTGCTCCTCCGCGGCATTAAAAAGCCCTTCCTCCTCGTCCCCGTGGGGACGGCCGCTGCAGCTGTCACAGAAGTCCAGGGGCCCATCCAGAGCATCATCGATGAGCCCATCAAACTCCTTGAGGTCGTCGTCGTGATGGCCCCGGTTGCATACGCAGACTTCGATGCCCGAGTCGCCGGTGAAGCGGCGCTGCCTGCCCGGTGTCTTGTCCTTCGCGTCAGGAATGGCGCTGCTCTGCTCTAAGCTCTCAGAGCTGTAAGCTTTGAGCAGTTCCTCCTTGCACTCCGTATCCTTATCAGGACCGGCCCTCTCCAACAGCTCAGCTCCTGTGCTGGTACCACCAGGCTCAATGCTTTGAATTTTGGCAACTGCTCGCTCAAGTGTGGGGGTGGAGGGCTCGGGGTCCCCAAGGCCAGGGGACCCAGGGTGGTCAGTACTGCTGTTATTGCCACTGGGTGCTGCTGAGCTGCTCTGTGCTGGCTGTAGGTTTCTTGGCGTGTCCGGGATTGTGCTACTGCTGCCTGCTGGGACGCACTGCTGATGTAAGGCACTGTATGGTGGTGGTGGTGTCGGCGGTCGGTTCACCACTTCCTCATAGGGAGGTAGTAAATAATTTGGCAAAAACCCTAGAAGTGGGAAGCAGGGAGGAGAAGTTATTTCATGAACAGCTTATCTCAGGAAACAAGTCGTTAATACAGGGCAGCAAGTTGTTTGTCATGTACCAGCACCTTCCCTCTGAACAGCTCAAGGGGCTTTACAAGGGGTGCCAAAACTTGGCCCAAATGAGATGCGTCATGTTTCAGAGAAGCAACAATCGTGGCACAGGAGGGCACCTTTACAGGAGGAGATGGACACAGCTGGAAACAGCAGCCTGATCTCTTGGCTCTCAAGTCTATGCCCAGGGCTACCAGGTGAAGTTACCACCACCACCCTGTACCCAATATAGCCCCATAAACCACACCAAGGGATGGCCTGCATCAACTGGAGGGAACATCCTGGCAGATGCCTCGCCAACCCTCTCCAACATGGAATTTTCAGCCAAGATCCCACTTTCAAGAGCAAAAATTTCATCTCACAAAGCTTTGTGCACGTATAAAGAGACATGAGCAGTTACAAGGATCCTGGCTTTCACTTGTTTTAGCACTGGATTCATTTTTTTCTGGTGCAGGCAGAATAAACTGGCAGTACTGGCAAGCGAGTTTGGTTCATTGAACTTAGAGCCCCACAAATCTATGAAAGATTTTGTTTATTTCTTCAGAGGCAACAAGATAGTCTATATAGACAGAATGGACTTAAATACTGGAAACACTTAAAGACAGCAATGCAGTTTTCCATGTGCAATTGCGCATCCCTGGGGCTGGGGAGGAAAAGGCTGCTGGGGATTATTTCTGAGATGGCTGCAAGAGTTGAACAAGAAAAGCAAGTTCATACATGCAGCTCAGCAGTCCACTACTGGAAACGCAGTTGTGGTACCGCCAGCCAAAAGGCCGAGGCCAGCTTTTCAAGCACAGTGTAGCAGTGCACAAAGGAGAGCACAAAGCAACTGTACTTTCCTTGAGCCACTTGGGCAACTGCTCCTTCAGGTCTGGCACCTTCAGGTGCCAAGTCCTAGGGCTGCTCACCAGCAACGTGGTCTGGGAACCACAGCACAGGGTGGGAGCCACCACGGTCTCTGCCGAGGCACCACTTTCACCCAGCCTGTGTGATTGAATTTCATGAAGCCACTTCTCACATCTTAGCCCCACCACAGCAAGTGCAGGCTGGAAAGGAGGAGCACCCATGAAGTCCTGAAGAAGGTATTTTAAGAACCCTCCCAGAAGCACACTCAGGGAATCACTGCACTCACAAAGCCAAAGCAAGGGTGGGTGTGAAGGTGCTGTAGCTGGTGTGGTTCAACTCCAGACTCAAGGGGGGGTCGAACACATCCAGCAGCTGGAATACACCACCTCATCTCTACAAGCCAAGGTTATGTGGCAAAGCTGCCCACTGCCTCTTGCTGAGCCCAACCACTGCTCCCCACTTCCACCCAACACAGGAAACTTGCTGCTACCTCCAGGAAAACCAGTGTGAGATACATACGGAAATAAAACGGCAGGGCTGAATAGTTATGGGCTTCCCGGTATGCGATCAGGTTGATCTCGTGTTGCCGCTGCTGGGCCTGGAGACGATGCTTGGTGCGTCGGTGATGGCAAACACAACAGCAGCTGAGGATGATGATGATGGTCCACACCAGCCAAAACCCTGCAGTGGGGGAGAGTGAGTGTTAGCTGCAATGCAAGAACCGCATCCAAACCCAGCAAATCCCACGAAGGCAATGGAGATGATCAACAGAAAGCCCAGCTCTGAACCCTGCACTGCTCTTAAAGGCAGAAATACATGTTGTGCCAGGAGGCTTCAACACAGGCCCACCTGCATGGCTGACTGCTATTCTGGCAGCCTTGAGTAGCCCTGACAGAACTGGGTAACTCTGTACACACTTCAGTACAACGTGGAGTATGTTCAGTAAGTACAACTCTGGAGAAGAATGAAATAGGGCGACAGGGCTAAGCTCCCCCCATCATCGCTCCCACCCCTTGGATATCATTTCTTCTAGCCAAAAACATGAGAAGAGCTGTGAATAACATTGAACTTGTCTCCCACAGCCACTTCAGTTTGAAAATAACAATCAAGACACAAAAGACACTCTGCAGATTGACCACAGAAGAAGAGGAAAAACCCCAAGCACTATGTTTTGCTTTTGTTTGCACTGCTCTTTAATTTCCAGCCCAAATCCTTCATTGTTATGTTTAACAAAACCATACTCTTTTTACATAAATGTCTCAAAATATTTTTAAAACTTATTTTTGTATTCAATGTCTTAAATTATCCAAAATTAGATTTAAACCAGCCCCCCACTCTGAATCCTCAAGAAATCTAACTTCTGCTCTCTTTGTGGTCACGGCTGGTCTCTGTGCCCTGCTGTACTGTACATACACGGCTCCTTAAAAGGGAATTTAAAAAGAACACTTCCTGCATCTTCTCCACTCCCTCCAACATATGGAATTCCCCCTTTCCACAGATCTCCCTTCACGCTTGCATGCACTAGAAAAATGTTTCTGAGAAACACTTCAAAAGGGGTACAACATTCACTGCAGATGAGGCCTTTGCCTCCTGCAAGTATAGCCCCCAGCTCTACCTGTCTGAATCTCTTTTTTAAGCTCAGGTTTTGTAGCCAAGGATACCAGGAGAGCTCCCCCTTCAGAAAGGTGCAGGCCCTGCAACCACTCCTCAGCATGGATCACAACACGGCTTTTTTTTGGTAGTACCTTTGCCACTCTTCATTATTCCCAAACAGACAAAATGAAGACTCCTCATGCTACATCTCATTTTCAACATGGTTTTGCCCTGGAAGATCAAACTGCTTTTTTCTCTTCACTAGTAAAAAACTCTAGTCCCACCTTTACTGTACCTTGATGTTTTCAGCATCCCCTGCTGAGTTAGTGATGTTTTCTCTGCTAAGAGCTGGGTGGGGAAAGGTGAACAGTTTAGGAATTAGAAGAATGAGAGGAGTATTGCTCTGGCTCAGAACAAAGTGCATTCGACCCATAGCACCCATCTCAGAGACCCACATTGGGCTGTTTGTAGGTGAACTGGATATGCCGTATCATGCCTGCGAGCATTTGAGCAGGGACTTTCACCTCCCTGTGTTGCAACCCAAATTCTTTATGTATTTTGGCACAGCAAACCGAAATCTCTCTCTTGCCTTGCACAACCAGCCTCCCGAATGGACTGGATTCCACCTTATACCCAAACTTATCAAACCCTGCTATCAAATGGTGTTACATGCTCCATTTTTTTCTGCCTGGCTGGAAATTAAGGTTCCTAGGTAGTTTTTCTAGCCAGCCTATTCAGCTGTACCACAAAGGGCAGAGAGAAAATGGTGATTCTTCACTCCAGAGAAGCAAAGGATGAAGCACTCGAGATGCCCTCTGCATCTGAGCTGAGGAAGTGTCTTCTGCCTTCCAGACACCCTCCCACTTCTAAAAAAACCTTTTTATATAAACTAAAAGGATTGGCCTAGTTCACCCTTCTCTCCAAAGCCAGGCATCGGCAACCACCCCTGTAGCCACCCCAGGTACCACAACCTTGCCATGCAAACCCATACACAGTGCCTCGCTGTTTGAAGA
>NW_009930126.1:51033-53301 GCF_000696875.1 Nestor notabilis | reverse complement strand
TGCTGAGAGAAGGTCCCTTAGCTCTTGCTTGCTGAAGAAGCAAGAACACACTCATCAAAACCAGGTCACTGGCACAGCACGTCACCGTGCACCGAGGCAGGCCTGCAGTTCATCTTTTAAGTACTCCTTATTTTCAACGGGCAGTCCATGATCATGCATTCAAAAAACAATAGAAAATTACACCCAGCTATCCAGGGATTTTAGCCACAGTTACGAAAACAGATGCTTTTTAACACATTTGATCATGTCCTTTCCCAAGGACTCTAGATGCAATGGTAGCGAGCAGCACTTAGTTAGTTAAGATGTCCTGGAGAACTGCCACTGTTAAGCAATCTCAGCTGTAGCAGCTGAATTTTTCTGCAGGGAATAACTGCTCCCACCCAAGCCTGCATCCAGAAGATTAATAAAGTACTTCTTTTGAAAACTTCTCTACCCATTCCAAAGAAATCCCAAAGTGCTTTGCAGACAAACCAATGCACAAGCTCAGAGTAGGGGTCAAAGTAAGCTCAGCCATTCCTGGGAAGACGTGCGGCAATTCTGTAAACAACAGGCAGTAACAACATACAACAGCTTAGGATAATAAATTAATGTTGGATCCTACTGAAACCACAGGTGGCATTTTAAGTAAGCAGACCATAATTTACTGGATTGCAATCTGGCCACGGTGCCAGGAACAACACCTCCATTCTTGTGCAAAGGGTCTATGCACGCTCGCAACCACAAGTGGATGCGATCTGTTGTTTTTCATGGGAATTGCCAGAAAAAGAACCCACTAATACCACGTTATTGCCTGGTTTCATTAACCACTGACACTTCCTAGAGCTTCTAGGAATTACTCAACCCCTGACTCAGCATGAGCCCCAGGATTTTCCTGGATGATCACAGGAGGCCAGCAGCATGTGCCCACAATGGCCATCTGCTGGCCTGCCTTCTGGTGTCCTCCTTAATGGCTTTGCTCCTCATGCAACATGCTTGTCATGCAACAGCACATCTGTACTGCAGGGCTCAAAGCACCCCAGAGCATAGGAGGCAATAGGATGGGACACCCGTAAGTGCTGAGGCACACCAAGAGCTCCTTGGTTGTCACCTGAAGAACGGTGCCAGCACTGAGAGGAGGATAAGGTGTAGCTCTGGTTGCAAGCCCAGCATGGTGCTGGGAGTCCAGGGCCTCCATAAAAGGCTCTACAACATGCCCTAGTCAGAAGTTCAGCTATAATTTTGGCTGCAGAACAGAAAAAACTGTAAAAGCCTAGCAGATATATAGTAGGGTCATTTATCTGGAATAAAGCTATGCATACAGGCCAAGTGAAACTGTAAATATTATGTCTAACAGTACAGAGTGAACTGTGAAGATGTCCAGGGCTGAGCTGTGCATCTGTACACCTGGTGATGCTTGGCTTCAAAACCAGCAGCAGGGAGGTAAGCCAAGCAGAACAATGGCCCATGCACCCAGCGGTTCATTTGGCAGGAGGGCAAGGAGGGGAATTTCAAATTCACCCAAAGACAACACTATACAAGCAGGAAGCGTGGAGGCTGAGCACAGTAGTGGTACATGCTAACACCTTGTTCATGGCAAAAGGAGGTACTTGCTCTGCCTCATGCTGAAAATGAATGAGATGTGCAGTGGCACCAGAAGTTTGGCATTGAAAGGCCTCTAAAAGCCAAGTAAAACTGGGCTTCTAGTTGCCTTTACTGTCCCCAAAAACCTTCACTGTGCTCTTCAACCTGTGCCTCCTTCCCAAATGGACACAAGCTGGTTTTCAGCAGCATTGTGCTGAGCTAACACCGCAGTCACTGGAAAGGGAGGAAAGGTTGTGAGACAACTGGGCATCTTGAGCAAAGTTTGCCATTAAACGTTTGATTTGAAAGAAACTATTTTCCACTGCCAACCCTGCAGTGACCACTGGGAACAAAGGCTCGTGACAACCTGAGGGCAACATGACAGGCAGAGAGCAATCAGGGTCTTCGGAAAAACAACCACTGGTCACGACAGAAGTCATGCACCAGTTTGGAGCTAAACATGCCCCAGGGGACTGTTGGACTTGAAGGCAGTTTCAGGCTCGTTCTTGGTTTATGGAAGAGTCAGAAGCTGAAACAACTCTCCAGTCCAAAAAAGGCTGAGTCCTGAGAAACACCGCTATATTTTCCATCAAATTCACTAATGATGCTCATGGGTGGATAATGATGCAACCGAAGGGTGAATCAGACCCAGCCAAGGAGCTGAGTTTTGCCAGATTTCCCTGCCAGGGCATCAAAACCTTTCATAAA
>NW_009930126.1:35569-51002 GCF_000696875.1 Nestor notabilis | reverse complement strand
CCCCGGCCGGTACCCAAAAGCTGTTAAAAAAAAAAAAAAAAAAAAAAAAAAGAAGTATCAACCTCTTACCCAGCATTAGACAGGTTCAAACTCTAAGCTTTACATGAGCACCAAGCTCAGAGTCAGAACAGGAGCTGCAGAAATATCTAGGGACAAAATTAGCTCCCATGAAAGCCATCTCCCACAAGCAGAGGAAATACCAAAGAAAGAGAAGGCTGCTACACTTAGGATCCTTCGGAAAGGGAGCCTCATCACATGGACATGCACTAGAGATGTTTTCTATCAGCTGTGAAATAACATGCCAGGCTTAAAGCTTCAAGAAAAACCTTTCTGGGACACTGACCAGAGTTTTGCTCAAACTTAAGAATGACTAAGAATAAAATAATTTAAGAAAAAATAAACAACCCAGAGCATTCCCTCCTCATGAAAAAGGTGGGAGCAATGTTCAGACAGATGATGTACTGTATTTCCTGTATGGGATGTTGCCATCAGCATTCCCGTTGAGGGAAGCTCCTTTTATCCTGTGCAAAATGGAAAAAAATCTTCTGGAGTGTTCCAAGGGTAGGAACAGAGAAATCTGCCCTCAAGTTCATGGTAAACTTGGGCAAATGCCATCACTCTGTTGTTGGCAGAAAGTCCCCTAAAAGCAAGCCAAAACATATTGCAAAGTGGTTTTGTGTCTGCCTGAGAAGCATCTGGGTAACAGCTTTGGCTCCATGACAGCTGGTTCTGAACAGAAGGAGAAATGGGACAATTTCATTGACTAAGAAGTGGTGTCCCAAATGGTGGCCTCACAGTTGGCCATGGCTGGAAAAAAATTGTCTTTCACAGGGTCAATGCTATCACCAAAAATGGGAGAGAGATTTTCTTGGTAATGGAACCTGGATGCACTGGGGTTAGTAGTGTCATTCGGCGCAGAGATGACATTATCTCCTGCCACTTCAGACCCAAGCCCATACAGGTCAGCACTGCTGCTCAAGAATGCCGGGTGAAGGATCCAAGCCATAGGCCTATGAACATTTTAAGAGGGAAAGAAAGAAGCTGCTGAATGGCGTGATCCTCTTTCTGCCTGTCTCTTCCATACCTCCTGCTGCCTCTTCCACCTCTTCTTGTGCCGACACAAAGCTGTGTGTGACTTGGTCTGAACTGGTTTGAGGGAACCAGAGCAGGTTGAAACTCATCTGCCAAACACAACAGCAGCAAGAGAAAGACCGTGACTTTCAATGACAGTTTTATGTCAGTTTAAATCAGTGGGACTGTAGCCCCAGCCTGACCACACTGCAGGAAAAAGTTACTGAATATTTGCAGAGTACAATGGCAAAAGAAAAAAGCTGAAGACAACATCTCCAACTTCTGCTTGTTTGCTTGCTCCCAGACTGGTAACTCAGACAAAAGGAGATGGATGTTATCTGCAGCTGGTTTCTAGTGTTCAGAATAGTGTCCGGTATACATGGTACACACACTGCCATGAGATAAGATGGAAAAAGACAGATTTCAGAAAAATCCTTTGCTTAGCTTGCAATGAGAATCAACTTGAGGCAGCTAATCTGCAGGCACTGTTTTTATGCCTCTCTCCTGGGGAAGAGCCTTTGAAGAGCTCCCGTGCTCCAGAAGAAGCAAGTCCAGTCAGTTCCATCTGACTTACACCTCCTAACACACTTATGTTGGTAAAATGCACATTGAACAGCGGTCTAACAGAGGTCAGACAGCAAATCCATCTGACACCACGTTCAGAACACCTGGAAGTAAGATTTGGAGAACACTGCACCAACAGATCTGGGTATCTGGCGAGAAGCTGGAGGTACAGAAGGCAGGGGGCGGAAACAGCACCAGCAAGCTCTCTTGCCTTTCCTTGCTGTTCAACACAGAGCACGTAGAAGCAGGCCACATAGGCCAAAAGTCAGTTTTTGCAGAGTCAGGTTATGCAAGACAGCTTGCCTTCTCCTTTGGGTTTGTGAATTTTACCAAGCCACATCAAAACAAGCTTAAAATGATGTTGCTGTCTGGATTAGGCTGGAAAAATATGCAAGGAAATCAGGAAATAACTCCCTCAGTGACCCTATTTATCATGAATTTCTGCATGGTTGTGACATTTGTTTTGTTTGCCCTATACTGTCAGCTAGGCTTTGTCATGGGAGCGTTATCGCTGAAGCACCAGCTGAGGAGAAACAGCAGCCAAAGGTGAAGTTTGAAACACCTAAAGAGAAAGTAAGTGCAACCATGTAGGAGGCTGAGTGAAAGGCAAGGAACAGTGTAAATCCCTCTCTGGAAAAGGACATGGTTACACTGAAGGATAAGACAACACATGGAAAGGAAGAAAACGTGGGACTACTTTGTTGTTTGACTGAGGGTTTTGGAGACTGGAGCAAGTTTTGGAAATGAATTCCTATTATAAAGATGACCTGGAACATGTACGTGGTACAGCAGTTGCTTTAGTTTTAGCAACTAACCGGATCCCTGCCAAAATTTTCTGGCAGCATGCTTTTTGGGGAAAAGAGCTGTCTAGAGATTCCAAGGGGAAGCGTGCAGAGATGAGCAAAATGTTCAAAATCAGCAAAAACATCAACTGTGCTATCTGCAAACAGAACATTTTTTTCCTGTACAACCCTGCCACCAGGGCCCAAACAATCGAGATCTTTTTTTCTTTGCTGAAGAAGCCAAAATGAAGCAAAATAGGCACATGCAACATCTGAATACTCACCCATTGCCAGTGCTGGTTTGTTGTACAATACCTAAATGACCCAAGACGAACTATAAGCCCTCTAACTTTGAAATCCTGCAACTACGATCTTCAGCACACAGTGGCCAGCGGCCTGTTTCCATGTTCCATGATTCCTGAAGCATGGTGTACTCTTCTTCCAACCACACCATGCAAAATACTTTCTTACAGCTTTGCTTGCTGTGTTCAGAGCCTCTGGAGCCATCTAATTTCATGTTGGTCCTCAATAGGCAAGGAAATACAGAAGGATGGACGTCAGGAGATCTGGATTTGGTTTTCAGCCCTAATTACACACTTAAACTTGGGAAAATCCCAAATGAATGAGCCTTAATTCTTAACCTGCAAAATGCAGGAACCGCATTCTTCCTCAATTACATTCTCTCCTGTACTTTGAAAAATGGTATTTTGGTACATTTAAGCAGTAGACACTTGTCAGGCCTGGACAAAGGCCAACATTGGGCAACTCCAGTAAATTGCAATCACATCATAAAACACCTGAATGAAAACTGTAATCAAGAATAAAACAGTGGCTGCTGCCATTCTCTCAAGACCATAATCCCCACTTTGTGAGCTCTCTGGGGAGCTCAAAGAAACTGTCAGGCTAAAATGTTGGCCCAGCTGAATCACCATCCAAACAAACACCTTTCCCTATGTAAGGAAAAGCAACAGTAAAGCCTCTTCTTCCCTTTCACTTTTTATGATTCTATTCCAAGAAAATTAAAAAGCATACTGCACATTTCCCCTCGTGTTACCAGCTACCAAACTTGAGCTGAGAAGTGATTACACCTTTATATAGCTATTAGGCCTATATACATAAACCTGAAGATAGTTTATTATTTGGCAGCATGCAACTATTTATTATTTTTTTAAATAAGAGTTGGGTGGGGAATCTGAACTGGGCTGTTATCTAATTTTAAACACAGGCCGTCCACCTGCTTGGCATATCATGTTCTCCATTCCTCCACTCCACCCCTTAACAAAATAATACCTTGATTTTACATCCTATTCCAGTGCCCAAAAGGACTGGTTTATAATTACTGCAAACTTACTTGCTGTCTAGAAATGTTGAGATCAGCTGTTTTCAAAGACAAACTTCCCTCAAATTCTTAAACTGGGAAAAAGATCCTTTTTACGGGAAAACACTCTAAGTGGCCACAGGATCACATTTCAGAAGGCACGTCCAGCAAAGACAAACTAGTTTTCTTTTCCATTTCAAATGCCACCCTCCTCTGCTTCTTCTCCCCCACAAAGCTGTGGTGGTAAATAAATCCAGGATTTAATTCAACAAGACTAGCAAGAAGGTCTTTTCTCAGGCACACAAAAGCATTGTTGGTCCAAGTAGGTCAAGAGGAGAAGAAACTTCTCAAAAGCTACTTCAGTACATGCATACACTGGTTAAAATCAAAACACAGAACCATGAAGCCATACTTTAAAGGTGTTGCTAAGTTAACTGTTCATTAACCCAAAAGTTATTATTAACTTTTTAAAAGCTAATCTATTCCCAAGCATGTAAAGCTGTTGCTCTCCACACCACCAATTTATGGCTCATATTAAGACTATTTACATATACCATCACTGCTATTCACCTTGAAGGTCTTAAAGAGTGTCTCGCCACATGTACCTACCAAAGACACTCAACAGTTCCTGGAGCAGCAGGTAAGTTCTGCAGCTGTACTCACAAGCTCTAGAATATGAGTTTTCACTGAAAGGGCATGCTCCCCCTGTGCCTCCTCCCTCCCACCCCAGAAGCTTTTTTCTAACACAATGGCAAAGCAAGCTTAGAAAACATTAACCAATTTTAAATCGATGCTGGACATTTGCCTGAGTTTGCAAAAAGTCTAGAAGAATAGGTCTCATGTTTGCACTGCTTCTCTCAGTGTGGTATATGATGCTCTCTGCAACGCAGAAGGAATACGGATGCCAATGCAGAAACCCATTCCTCCTGAGGAACCATCCAGCAGCATGTACCACTAATATGTTTTATTCCATGATCTCAGCATGACCTCTGTACTTGCCCTAGAAAGAAGCCTGAAAAATTCTGCTTCCTTCTAACAAAATCTGGTTTTATCTTCCAAGAACTTTTATGATGCAGCCAGGCACTGCCAAGTACCAAAGTCTGTGCTGTACTGAGAGCACAAACATAGTTAAAGTAAAATCATTCCACTAAAATGGCAGGGGGCTATTGTTCGGGCTGTATTGTTTGTATCCAATTCAATTAAGCCTCTTTTTCAAGATGTCCATGGGAGAAATATGGCGACTGTACAACAAGCTCCAGCGTGCAGCTGTACTTCATGCTGTTGCTCAATTTAGACCCTGCTTGCCACAGAGTCTGTAAACCCTTGCATACGTGCATCTTCCTCTACTTTCCCACCCACACAAATCCAAAACTGTGTCTGACCTACCCTTCTCTGCTTTGTCCATGCAGCCCCATATAGAACGAACAAATTCCAGCCATCTGTCCTGTCCTGCCTGCTCCTAGGATGTGAACCAGGCAGCC
This sequence comes from Nestor notabilis, assembly GCF_000696875.1. Lineage (NCBI taxonomy): Eukaryota > Metazoa > Chordata > Aves > Psittaciformes > Psittacidae > Nestor > Nestor notabilis. Next base: position 45,786 of record NW_009930126.1, on the reverse strand, counting down.
CAAGGCAGCCACGTATTCATGCCCGTTTCTCAGCCTGCTAGGGTCCCTGGAGCTGGCCCCCTAGTCCCCATTCTCCCCACCCCTTCCTCTTGTCATGAATTGTTTCTTGAAGTGTTCAGAGACTTCTGAAAAATCAAGCTGCTGTAGAAAGTCTGCAATACATTCAGATCCTGCCATTAGCATCAACACAGCCAGCTACCGCAGCCTGATGCACAGTACAACTTGAAGGAGTCTATTAGATTCCCATTTAGTTTACAACCACAGCGTCCATGTTCCACTGGTTAATATGAAGAGTCAAAATGTGCCTGTGGACTAAAGGATTCAACTATTCCTGTCCTTGGGTACAGGTTAAGTTACAATCTTTGTATGTATAATGCATTTCCACACACGTAGTACTTCAAGAAAGTAAAACTGTGGGCACAGCAGATGGATTAAGTAGAGAACACAGTTGCATAAAAGCTACCAGATACTACTGGATATGGTAACAAAGTCTCTCCAGCCTCTCTAACATGGGGGTGAAGTGTTCAGAGTTCCACATTTCCAAACTCCTGGAGCACAGACGCCTTCTCAGCCTAAGCTCCTGACAGTACAAGAGCATGTCAACACCATTGTTCAACCCTTTGTGCTCCTCAAGAAAGGAGGACTCCATCAGAGCAGCACAAACGTAGAAGTTTACCTTTAAAATTAAGCATTTCTTACTTTCCTATCCTCTCAACTTCCCATTTTTCCATATAATTTTATCAGAGTTTTGCTGACCTGCTTTGACCTGCTGCCATCTAAAGGGACTTAGCAGGTATAGTCACTCAACCACTCACTGGAAACATGGGTAGTTTCAAGTCCCAGACTTTTAGTAGGTAAGAGAGGTTGCCATGGGCAACATATGCTCCTCACAGCCCACAGTATTCAGCCACTGTCAGCCTGCAAGATTTGCCCAAGACCCTCTCTACCCAAGGAGTTGTGCTCCAAACACAATGCATGCAGAAGAGAATAAATGTCCTGCCCCCACCCTCCCTTGAAAGAACAGCTTTAAAAAGATAAACGAGATTTAAACTGTTACTCTTGCAAAGAACTGAAACTGAGCTAAGAACTAAAAGCTGAAATTAATTCTCTGTTTGTGCTTCAAACTCTAGGGTAGTGTGTATTGGCATTTCTCCCTCAAGCAGGGTTTCCTTACTGGCGTCCCCTCAGTATTGCCCAAATCAGTAAGAAAACCAAAGAAATCTCCAGTCATGAACCTGGCAAGAGAACCCATTACTCCTCAAAAAGCATGCAATGTCCCTTGTAGAGACCCTATCTCCTTTGCCATGTCAGGTCAACTCCGGTTTACGTTGCAGTGAAATCCAATTGCGATGCGTAACAAGGGCTGAATACAAAACCCCATGGGACCCAAGCCAGACCTGTATGAGAGCCATGCAGATTAGGAAGGGAAGCCATACAAAATGGAAGGACTTACACCAGAGTTCATAGTAGTAGTTGCAACACTGGGATTGTCCACAACAGTGGCCCGTTTCACATATGTAACTTTGATTGTTGACACCCATGCAGGTTTCCTTGTCCTAAAATTAAACAGACACACTTTTAAGATGCTTTGTCAGTATCTTCTGTAATTTTTTTACTTAATGATCTGCAAGCATTTGAAAAGTCACAAGTTATGGTCTTGGGAAACTCTAGAATACATAAAGAAGTTAAAATACAGCTAAGGACCACCAAAAACCACAAAGGACTGTTCATAAGAAAACCCCGTATCTCCAAACTCATGAGTTACATTGCTTTAGCATGTAAGTCAGCCCTGCTTTCTCATCATCCCTTTCCCATTAAAAGTTACTATGTTTTGGGAGCCAGACATTCTCTTAAGGAAGAGATGTCATTTGTTCCACATTTTACTCAATATCACTGCATTAGTGGGGCTGAATGCCAAGTGGAGGAAATGCATTCATAAACAGAACATTATAATTTGAGAAAAGACTGCTTGGATTCATTTAGATCTAACTGATAATTGCAGTATGTTCCTGCAAGATTCCAATCTAAAATGATTCCTTCATAATTAGCCATGTGCTTTGTATAAGATCAACATTCCTGTAAAACTTCTTCCTGGAATAGCAAAGTAGTCCAGGAGCTCAGCCAAATCAGCTGTACTTTATCACCCAGCAGGTCCTCAGGACGCTTAAGATGAAAAAGGACCACGGTGCAAGATCTTGCTCCCTGCATGGTACACTGCTTCACAAAAGTCTGTGCTTTCCTGCTAGTCTAAAAATCTGGGTGGGAAAAAGTGCAAAACACAGGAAAACAAAAGCACTTCACAGGTTGTGGTCTGACATCCTCTAGGATTTAGGCTTTGGAGCAACCCGGAAGTTATAAGGCACTACATAGTTTCTTAAGAAACAAAGAGATCTTAATAACATTGATGTTGCAAACAAAACTGTAACAAAGTCTAAAATTTTCACCTTCTTTCACTTAAAATTTATTATAAGGTAAAGAAAATGTGGGGAGGTTTATATTGAAAGATGTGTTGAAAGAATTATTTTTATAAGTAACACCTTTCAAAACACACAATAAGCCCAGCAAAACCCAACCAGCAGGTTACAGGAACACACATCAGTGTATCCCAACACTTGCTGAGCTGCACTATCCTCTATTTTATGAGGGCACCACAGCTGCACTTCTCAGCTCTACGGAGCGCCACCATATGCACAAAATACAAAGACCATTTGAAATGGTGCACCACCTCACTGAACAACAGAGGCAAGGCAGCAGTTTCAATGCAGAAGAGTCCTGCACTAAGTTCTCAAGGAGACTCAAGTCTATTTGGGGATCTTGGGGAGCACCAGCATCCCACCACCATGCAGCACCCTGTTCAGAGCTGCATCTCCCCAACACTGGGCCTGTGGGTCCCTCACCTGAACACCCATAGTACAGAAAAGATCCCATGCTGCATTTTTCTCCTAAGAAGTCACACCAGCTTTTGAAAACCCTTTTGAAAGAGTTTCTGATTGGGTGAGAGCACAGTTCAGCAACACCACGCAGCACATGATGTATGGCTTCCCCTCCTTCCACCGGTACCTGGTCTTCCACAAAAGGCTCTAAAAATCACCAACACACCACTCTTTAAAACTCACCGCAGAGGCAACAAGCTGGAGGGGTATCTGCCTCCTTTTTCAAGGAAGAGAAGAACATTTTGGTGGACAGACCAGTTGAACTGCTTTACTACAGGTAGCTAAAGCAAACATTTTATGTTCTTGCCCTGAGAGGCTGCATGCCAACAGCAGACACAACATTTTCCTATAGGGTAAGGAGGTGTTCCCATCTCTAACTGCAACTTTTACAAGACACAGTTGAGCTAGCACAGCATTTTCTGCTTCAGGCATGCTATTCATTCCAAAAATTGTAATTCTAGTCAGCAAAAGAATCAGGACACATCTATTCTCTGATCTCTCCTTATTAGTTTATTTACACTTCTCAGTTTTGTTGGCCTTGCAGAGTTAATGTAACCGATGAGCAGCATGGATTCTGGCTCTCCTATCAACAGAATTGAGAAATTAAGATCCCATTGCAAAATTGCAATCTTGTTGATAATGCACAAGCCAGAAAGCGACCAGCTGAGGCCTGCAGTTGTGACACATGAAGATCAACGTGACCTGTTGAACCAGCAAATGAATCACATACAAGTGGCGAAAGAACAGAGTCCCACCTCAGGAACAACTCTGCATCGCAGCACTCATCTGTCCATGACCACCTGTGTTTACTGCCCCAAAACTTGTTCCATTCAGTGGTGTCTAATTCAAACAGTAGCAATAAGGAAAACATCAGTGTCTTTTGGCAGCAGCAACTTATAACAGCTTCAACATCACTGTATTTCCCCCACTTAAGAACTTCTAGAAGTCTTACTTTCTGAGACTTTCATCATGTTATCCTGTTACTTGAACTTCCTGACTCCCTCTTGCCAACCTTACTATAACTGAAATGACCTTTCCACAATGCCATATGCTTATGCGCAGGGTTGCTGCTGCTTAGCCCAGACAGCAAACAGGTCTATGAGGGGTAGGTGTACATGTTGAAAAGATCTTCAGTATCCAGGTTGGTATTCAGCAGGTTACTCCTGACTGCTTTTGGACATCAAGTCTCAAGCAACATCCTGCTTTACCATCTAAAGCAGAGTTCAGATCTTACTGTCTGGAGCTTCTTTACACACTGACCAAGAGAAATGACCTTCCTTGCTAACATAAAAGCACTTGTACCTTTGAATAGTCTTTGCAGTTGGCTTTCAGCTCCCACAGCTCAGAAAGTCCAGGGTTTTCAAGTCCTTGCAGTGCCAGCCATACTCCCCAAAGACCAAGCAGCTGCTCTTGGAGCTTTTCTGCAGCCGTCTGCCAGCCCAGCCACCAATGGGTTTCTGGGAACAGGGAGCCGTCCGACCCAGTGCCACGTGTCAGACCCAGAACTGTCACCCTTGTTTCCAAACAGTTTCACAGAATCAAGGAATAAGTTAGTTTGGAAAGGATCCCAGCAGGTCACATGGCCCGACCCCTGCTCAGAGCACAGCTACCTCCAACTCTAGGTTACTCAATCCAGCACAGCGAAAGAGATAACATGTAAAGGCAACAAATCATTGGAAAAAGCCTACCATGCAAAGCTTCCAGCACAAAGAGAGCATTGTCTTGGGACATGTTACAGGTGTCTCCTTTGGATCGAGTGTTTCAGTCTCCTTTCCTCTCCCCACATAAATCAAGACTCACTTCTGTAACAAGCTGTTCAGTTTCTCGCACTGTTTTGCAAGCCAAGGAAGAGGTTACACACTGTCATCAGTATGGAGATCGTAACATTTTTTGTCAAGAAACTTCTGCCCACCACCAAGCACTTCCATCAGGCTTCAATTCCTGGTTTAATCCCAGTCTGCACTTCTCATACCTTCAATGCTGTATTCTTTCTACTTCCTTCTCCCATTCATTCTTTGTGTTATATGCTGCCAAGCTGTAACTACCTAAGATATATCAGCAATATAGTAATCCATAGTCTAAATGTCTCCTGGAAACAATATCACAAGTACTTGTGCTATGAAAGCAACTACTTCCTCTTTCACACCAACAGGTAGGTTCAAGGCACAGGACTGAAAGAGTAGGTTTATAGATAAGTATATATGGGGAAAAAAATGTTATAGAAGAAAGTTGAGTACTCACATTCAGTGACCTGCCTTTGTTTCTGATTTCCATTGCAATTAGCAATAATTGTAATTCTTAATCATACTCAGCAGCATGGAGTTTTAATTGAACTATTACAGAGGGGTTTTGGGGGGGAGGGGAGGTTAGGTAGTCTTATACAACGGAGAGGGAGAATTTCTTTCCTAAAGCACTTTCTTCCCCAGTAGCCAGTGGCTATCGCATTCCAGCGCAGGCTTCCCTGCTGAAGGACAGTCTTGTTTTCTTGTTGTCCAGGCAAGCACATCACTGCCCACCACCATTTGTTCATCTAATCATAGACACCTCCAGACGGGATTACTAAGCAGTATTTACACGGGTCTACTCTCAAAAACTGGTCAACTCCATCAGAGCAGAATATTCTTGTTTTGCAAGTAAGAAGCCTGAACATGCCACCCGTTATCTCCCACCTGCAAAGCCTGGGAGATTTCCAGCTAATTTCAAAAGTTTGGCTTTGTCCTGGAAAGCAACACGTACTCATGTGCATCATGGTCTCCTTGGCGTCATCCTAAGAGCTAATGCAGATCTAAGAAACTGGAAACACTGGACCCCTGACCCACACTCCAAAGCCAGCAGCTTTCACGCGAAAGCTCTGCAGACCGGGAGTCTGTCTTCTCTCCCTGCACAATCCAATAGAGGCCATTTGTGAAATCCAGTGCAGGCTCTTTCTCATTAAACTGGTTGAGTTTGGAAGACCTCACCGTGGTGCCTTTGGAGAGCCTCCTTCTATTTTAAATGTGGCGTTTTGGATTAGTTTACACTTGTCATAAACTTTATAAAGCAACTTGGAATAAAAATAAAATTTACTTATTTTCTTGTTGATATTTGGCATCTGTTCTAAGCCCACAACCATGCTGGCAACTCTGCCAGTAGCACACTCGTGCTGTCAAGTGCTTTTACAAATAATCCTTAAAATACCCAGCAGCCGTAGGTATAAGAAGACTCAAGGCAGTGTCACATGTTGTCACATCCAAAGCTACAGCAAACATTAACGTCAGTGCCAGGGATAAAAGCCAATTATTTTCTCAACTTTCCAGTTTAGTATTGGACCTTTGCTGGAGGTCTACGTGACAAATTAAAAGGTCAAAATCTAGGGCATGATCAAGATAGGAGGGATTCTGGGAGGTCTGTAGGTTGCCTGAACTGCACCTTGCTGCAAGAAAGGATGAAATCAGACCTCCTTATCCTACTTTTCTGAAGGTTTGCCGTACTAGATGGTTGGGTTTAATACCCATAAATCTGTTTGGATTTATTGTGTCTGACGCCAATGTAGGAAATGGAGCGAATGAGAACTGATGGACAGTGGAGTACCATTACAACAAAAGGATCAAGGCACTTCATACTTTTCTACTCTCAAAAGTCAGCAGTTAACCTGGGAACATTGTTGCTATGTCAAAAAGGAGAAAGATGAAGATGAGCAAATTCCAGACCGGTGTGGCTGTTTTCCAGGCTGAAAATTAATATGTGCAACTGCAGCAACAAACACCACAGCCCACGCTCAATAGTGCATAGTTGGCAGTGAACCACCTACAAAAGATGACTCCTCAGCTGGCATTAACCAGGTAACCAAAACCAGCAGTAGCTGATACCACAGAGATCTAATAACCATTTTAGCTCTTCGCTCTGTCTCCTCTTTCCACAGAAATCCAGCCTCTATTACCCTAAATATGAGCACCTTGCATTTATATGGCCTCTGTGTGTCATTCAACCTGACAGAGTGTCTGTACATCCTAACCTTGGTAATACCCAGACACCCCGGAAAACATGTGTGCAAATGTGATTTGCATTTACTGACAGCAGGTTATATGCCATTCCTGTCTTCTAGGGTAGCCAGTTCTTTAGACCTACTCCCATTTCTCTCCAAACCTCAGGTACATCATTTGTTAAGGCACTATGTAGCAAATTACTGTTTGAACTGGAAGAGATGGGGATTAATAATGGAACTCAATAACACGTTACAAACAGTGGGACACCATGAGAAGTCCAGCAGGAAGCTGTAGGGAGGCTGGCAAACTGGCATCCACTGGAGGGCAAGATGCTACTGGTTTTAACAGGACTCAGGCTGAACCTGTGACCTCTCCAGACCTGGCTTCATGGCTCTCACAGGGGACTTTGGTAATAAGCATCTATCCAACAATAAAAAAACATCCTGACCTAGTTATTTCACTGATCTCATTACTTGCAGGCAGCAGACCTTTGCTGTCAGTACCAGTTGCCCCCTAACAACAAAGCACACAATCTTCAGAAAGATGAATTAAAAATATGTATCTTGAGTAACTGGCAATCAGTATTTGAACCACATGTATTCTTTAAGCACCCAGAGGAACAGAATGAAAGTGATTATCAGTACCTTAAAATATGTTTGAAACAACCAACAAGAAAAACTGTATTTGATATTCAATATTTATGACTTACCACTTGGCTTTTACTGAAGCTCACGTATCAGACTACCACTAGTGCTGGTTAGCCACGCCCATCAGCAATAGCTCATGAGAATGCAAACACAAAGCTAACAAAGACGATGAGCATCTCTGTCAGATAAAAGACTCAAGCAGTAGTAAGTTAAAATTGCTACTGAAAATACTGAAATGCCAAATCTTGCCATAGAGTTTACTACAATTCCTGGTTTGCCAGCTGCTCCCCAGTTCCTCATCTTAAATTCATCTTAAGTTAAAAAAATCACTAGATCCTTTCAGAGGAGGACAGTGGGTGGGATGGCAGCAAGGACAGGTAGAACTGCATGGGAACCCTTGGTCACCAGGGCAGCTCAGGACTGAGGCCAACCCAGCTGAGCATATACCGAAGCCACCAGTCGCCTCCCATCCTCATAAACACTACACTCGTTAGTCCTTTGGAACATAAAAGCAAAAATCCACCATTGAAGCAAGTGCTGTGCCTTTAGTGGGTTCAGTTTAACAAAAGCACATTAGGATTGGTAAAGATGAAAATGGCTTTGATTGCTGGGAGTTACTGGAACCTCGGGTGCCAGCCCGACAAGGGATAAGTTCTTGTAAATGCCTTACAACACACAGCTGAGGCCAGGAAATAAATCAAGTCTGGCCATTTCTTCATAAGACACCCACCACAAATTTGGTTTTGCTGAATGCGGAAAAAACAAAATGTATTAAGTGCAAACATCTAAATACTTACAATATAGTAAACTGGGAGGAATAACGCCTCTGAGCTGTCCCTAGCACAATAAAGGGGATCCAAAAAGATCACCAAAAAAACTTATTGCTTCTCTAATGCCAGCATCGGGAGAATTATATTTAAATCACCACAATTAATCAGCCACAGTAGAACCATCTTCACACCCCCAGTGGATGCAGAACCTCAAAGGTTTTATTAACCTTTATCTGCGGAACAAATGGGCTTGTTGCATCCATCTATCTTGAAGAAATACTCCAACAGTCTTTAAAGGAACACTGTCCTTTCACAGATCACAGACACTTCGATATATTTCAGTAAGAGCTGGTTTCATTTTTCTTTACTGCAAGTTTCACTTTCAGACTCCAAGAACTGCACACTGGCATTCTAAGCCCATGTGAAAGTGTTTACTTCCCTTCACGCCTTGCTAGAAGCTTCCCAGCTGTAGTCCCACCCCTTTCACATTACAGATAGACGCTTCTAGGAAATCACAGCTTTGAGGAGGCTGTCTTGTGTTTTGTTGTTTTACACCACCAAACAGTTGACATCACTGAAAACCTCGAGCAGTTAAAATTAAACCCCCCTTTTACATTTATGCAGTGAATTACATGAACATATTCAAGCTTCCACCTGCAACCCTCAGAGGAAATGCTCACTTAAAACTGAAAGCTGAGATGCTCTACAATCATGTTTCCTGGGATGGGAGCTTTAAACACCCACGTTGCACTGATGTCAGACAGAGCTGACCTAGCTTTTTAGGCATTTAAACATCATCCCCACTGCAACAACCACCAGAAAAAAAAACCCAAACTGAACACCCTATTTTTACCATATGTTCTCCACTTCATCTGCCAGGCTGCAATGCCACTGGCTCCCAATAAAGAAGTGATGCCAGATCCAGGGGAAGCTGTCTTTCAGTGCAGGAACGAGCAAGGGGTGCCTGTCCCGGGAAGGAGAGGCTCTCACCACAACTGCTGTGTCCTCCTCATGCAGCTCATGGGAAGGCACCACATTCAGCACCTCTTCCCTGCAGCCCAGGGGCAGCACCCCTCGTGTTGAGTGGGAACAAGAACAACAAAGGACATCCCAGAAAACCAAGTGTTTACAGGCCGAGTGCAAACACAAGAGACAATAGAGGTGATGAGATGTGCCTGAATTCCTCCCACACTTTTAATTAAAAAGCACTGCTCACTAACAACCCTTTTTTCCCCTGCTCTTTTAGAAGTAGAAAAATTTCTGAATACAGAATGCAGAACACAATCACAAATATTTATAGTTTTAAGACCAAAAATTAAAACTAAAAATGATTAAAACTAAGCAAAGTTCAAGCAGCTCTGCAAGCAGTTCTTTCCCACTGTATCCTTCACCAGTGGATAAAAATAGTCAAGAGCTTTGCTCTTGTGTTCTTGAGGCAACACCTTTTTTCTGCTTCCTGTAAATGCGTCTGTGTAGATGCCAAAAAGTTACAAGCCGAGAAAAAAAGTACCATCCAGCCCACTGAGATAACCAGATGTTTGCAATTGGAGCAAATGAAGCTGCATACCGAACTTCTGGTTTTACACCATACGCAGCACCTCCACTGTCCCAAATGTGTCTCTAAAGCAAATAGATTAACTTAAAAATAGGAACTTTAGAGAAAAAACACACATGTGAGACACAAGCAACTTCAGCATTTAAGCCAGCTACATCTCTCTGCAAGTTGAGTTACCCCAAGCCATTCAGCCTTCATGCCTGAATTTCCTTCTTTGGTTCAGTTTCGATGTTTTTAGGGAAAGTCTCTTTGCCCTGAGTGCTAACAAGTGAACTATTATTATAGCTATTGCATTCAGTTACAGAAGGTCATTGTGCTAGAGGTAGTTTCTTATGTAAAACTGTTTT
>NW_009930126.1:12068-35547 GCF_000696875.1 Nestor notabilis | reverse complement strand
AGCTGCATTTCACCAAAAACCCAACTGATAAGGAAAGAGAGGCAGCACTGTTTACTCAGCAGTGTGCTCAAGTCCATTTGCCTTCATTTCTGAACGACTGAAAGTAGGTTTAAAACATGCTAAGGTCCAATCTTGACTCTTTAATTCTAACTTAGAAACTGCAAGCAGCACTCTGATATCATGCAGTATCTATTTATTATGGATTACAGATCCCAGCGGTGCTGCGAAGAGTTTACAGTTAAATTCCCCTACAGACGTGCCTCCCAGACCAAAAAAAGGGTTTGCTCTCCCCGAGCCCAGGAACACATAGTTGGCACCTCCTCCAGTGGGGAGCAGCTGGGCAGTTGCTACCATTTCTCATTCCACTCGCCATTACCAGCTATTAAATTGTCCCAAGTTTCTTGTTCAAGCTCAATTAAAAAGTCACCAAGCTGGGGGTCACAGCATGTTGCCATTTGCCGTTTGGTGACCTCTGTCAGAGATGAGATACATAAAAATGTCTTCTTTTTTTTTAAAAAAAACCCCCACAGTTTAACACTCAGCATACTGCCCACACAAGAAAAGGGTTCTAAGTTTGGCATGTTTTTAAGCAATGTAAACACAATTCCGTATAAAGGACTGTGGAAAGTACCCTAAATGCCAAGCAAACAGAAAGTGCACAGGAGCACGACACAAAGAGCCGCCCTGCCGCACAGTCTACAACAACAAGCGAGTTGCTCTCTCTCCAGCTCACAGCCCTGCTCCTTCCTCGCTAATAAAAAGCGTCTCTCCCACTGCCGCGCTCCCCGACCAGACGCCACGGGTGGGGAAGCACCGTTTGCATGGCTGCGTTTTGGGAAAGTCAGAAATTACTTCCTTAGAGGTGCGGGAGGGGGGTCAAAATAGAAGCGAATCAGTCACATCCTCCACCTGAGCGAGCAGCTCCCACCGCACCGCAGCTGGTTACCTGTCTGAGACCCAGGAGAAAAGGCATTCTGCAGGCTCATCCTCCGCACCAGCGCATGGGAAGGCAGGAATTTAAAGCCCCACAGTGACCATTTCCTTATCTGCTGTGGGCAGCCCCGCTCCGCGATCCTATTTAAACCAGGGCTTCCTCGGTTGGGAATGCTAAGTAAACAGGGTCCTGGGACACTGCACGCACTCGCTGGCTCCCCCTCCTCCTCCTCCCACTCCCCGTGACATATCTCAGACGCAGCCCAGCCGGGGTGTTTGCAAGAGGGAAATGACATCAGGTCGGGCAGCTCCGAGAAAAAAAATAGAACCAGAAAAATAAATAAAAAAGAAGCCCTGACCCTTAAAAGAGCTGCTGGGTAACACCAGGCAGCTCGCTGCCAACGGGAGCTGCGTGCTGCTGGTGCAGGACACTGGCCTGGAGCCATGCGGAGCACAACTGCTCTGCTCCCTGCTAACGGGATGCTGCAAGTGGAGGGGAATCCAGTAAAAACGGTGGCAAAAGCCAGCAGCTCCTCAGTGATGATTAAATCTCGTTAAGCAAAAATAGACATTTAATCTAGTTTTTTTGAGGGGAAAGCCAAGTTTGATGCTGCTTGCTCAACAGCACTGGAGCTTTAGGAGCAACCACTATGGTTTCCCCAAGTACCTCCAGATCACAGGGACCTGGGTAAAGCCTTCACAGACCTAAAGCACTCCCATGCCGCCTTCTGCCTGCCATGACAGCTCTATTTTTTCTGAGCAACCCTTACAGCACTGTTAAGTATCAGCCCCTCCATATAACAGCCATCTCACTAAAGAAACAGCCACAACTACCCTGATTGCAGCAGGATCAGCGTTGGGCTTCTCCAGCACCAGACAGGTGATGGGAAGACATTTTAATCCACCCTTCCCCAAGGAAAAAACACAGCTAGCCCCAATGTAAGGTTTCTCATTCTACTTGAGCTCATTTCACATTTTCATGCCAAGGGGTAATTAAGCCTTATAAACAAATTTATCATCATGCCCAGGATGGCATGTCTTGTTTGTCCTCTCCCATGCAAGGAGTACAGCAAGTTCCGCAGCGGTGCAAGAGATGACACTGCAGAAGATAATCTAAATTTAACTCCCTTTTCTACCTCCACTTTGAAAGTTCAGCAACCTCTTTTTTTTTGTGCTTCTCTTTAGTCAGCAGCTGTCCTCGTCTGTCGGGGGGACTGGGACACCACCACTGCCCCGTGTGCCCCAGCAGCAGCTCCAGGCATAGTCGACAGAGGGGCAACTCCCCTTGCGTTTGGCCTCTTTGGCTTTTGGACCTTGACACATTACAATATTTGATGAGGGAAGGAATATACGGGGTTTCTTTTCCACAGAGAGTTCACTGAATCCCTTTTTTAGTAGCAGATTTAACAATAATTTCAGGACTTCAGCAGAGAAAGAGAGAAACCACATATAATTCTTACAAATGCTCATTTGCAACAGCAGAAAAAAGAAAAAAAAAAAAGATATTTAAAAAAAAAAAAGGGGGGGAGAAAACCCCCATGAGAACAGACCCCCCCGACAGCTGGATAGCTTGCAGCAGTGTCAGAAAAAGACACCCATTTTCCACATGCCAAAACCCCTCAGTGACCACTACTGCTGCCTCCTCCCAGCCCAGCCTTGCCCAACCCCAGGGTTGTTTCCCAAATGAGAATCCCACTGTGAGTCTCCTCTACACAATTAGGCTGTGAGCCTACACACAAGTATTACTTATTTTTACACCAACTTAAAGGCACTGTATAAACTTGCCGTTTAACGTAAGCACATCTCTCTTTTTCCTAAGAGAAAACAGGCACATTAGTAATTTCCTGGAGGATACAAAACATCAGCGTTAGCTAGCATCAGCCAGGCAATGGGATTTTCCAGCTTTTGTGCTCTTGGATCAAATAAACTCTCAACCTTTGCTTTTCCAATTCTACGGACAAACAGCAGTGATTTAAAAGGGCAGCTTTCTGTTTTAGTAATCTGTTCTGTGGCCTCATGCTGTCCTTTGAAATATCTGACTTTGGCTGTTGCTATCCAGAGCCCTGGACGAGGCAGAACCCAGGGCTGAGCCAATGCAGCAATTTCTAAATCCTCAGAAGGAATCTAACTTTAACCACCCGCCTCTCCCCCAGCACATACTCAAAAGGTGAAGCGTCATTCCACGCCTAAGACAAGTTGTGAAGGATTATCAAAGGCAATAACTTAACAGAAGAGCAAAAGCATCCTAATTTATGTGTGAATTTAGCAATCCTGCAAAGACTGATACAAAATAGGTGGCTTGTAAGCAGGCATTACCACATTTGACTGCAGCAGCAGCAGCCACCCCCCGTCTCTTGCAGTCTTTGAGTGACAGCGACCAGTAACACACTCCACAAACTCTCCTATAGGCGACTATGGAAAAAGCCCTCAAGAGGGTCAAACACAACCCCCCCCCCCAAAAAAGGGTGGCCCCCCCCCCCAAAAGGGGTAGGAGTTAGCTCATACCCTTGTAATACTCTAATCAATACACTTAAAGACTTTTCAAAACACCTACATTCTCCTAGTCATTGCAATTGCTTTGGATATTCCAACTGGTACAATTTTACTCCCTCAAGTTTGTAAGTTCTTGCCCCAGTGCTTTGTCTTGAAGCAAAGAGTTTCATAGACAGTGGTTGTGAACAAGTAGTTCCTTTCATCAGAAGTGAATTCACCACCTTGTAATCTGACTTTCATATTATTAGCAGGTGGGAACAGAAGTCCCCATCCATCTTCTCACCCATTCATTACTCTGTACCTGTTAGCTATCTTCTTATAAAAGGTATCAATCTTCCCTATCCTCTTAACATGAAATCTTTTCCCAAAGCCATCAGCTGTTCATTGTCCATTTCCAAAACCTTTCTAATTTTCTATTGTTCTCTGCTTGGGGGAAACCAGAGCTGAAATCATAATTATTTTAATGAAAGCACGGGCAGCTCTAAGGCAGCAGGCTCAGCATGGGTTTCACTTCCTTTATACAAACCTGGAGTTTAACATCTGCAAAGGCCACCCACCTATGACACAAGAGTGTGTCCATCCAAGATAAAGAACAGAGAATACACAACTTTTACAGTTTCTCTGTAGATGAATCTCTTGAGATGTATGAAAAGTCAGGGCTAATGTCAGGACAGATTAGAGGATCTATGCGATTTTGAACATTTGCTTGTTCAGGCAGCCATCACCCACCCTTTTCTGGCATGTCAGTGTGGATCCCACTACAGGATAATGGTGAGCAAGATTTTTTTGAAAAATAGGGAATAAAGACCTCTGGGCTTTATCAGTCTGTACTACTGCTCTGCTGAACATGTCCCTCTGTCCCAAACATGATGTCAAGCAAAAGGATGCTGTGTGACACCTTCCCAACACACTGTGCCTCGAGACCTCTAGATTTTAGCATGCAACTGAATTGGATGATGGAAGTTGTTTGGGCCATTTTAGAGTTGCTTTCCATGCTTGCTGGGAGATGCTTGCAAGCAGGTTTAGCAACCCAGCAAGATACAATACCCATTTTGGTAACTCTTGAGAAGGCAGCTTGACCTTTAGGTGATCCAGTTATTACAACACAATCGGAACAAAAGTAGAAGTTGTGCAGCTCAAATCTGTCAGGCTTGAACCACAAGGCTACTCTCAGTTGCTCCATTATAAAAGTCCCAGGCAGGGAGAGGTTTTGAACAGTAAATATGGGTGGTGTGAAATATCTCCTCAATTAAAACTTGAATACCATGGTTCTGCAGCTATATATATTCAGGTTGACCATAAAGATGGAACAATTTTATCATATGACTCTTTCATTTGCCCCAGTGCACTATGTTATTTTCATATTGTAACAGGAGCATCAGTTACCCATTTTCACTAGTTGGCCCACAGCCTTGGGTGCTAGAACTGAGACTACACAAGTCTGGCAAGCACACAAAGCAAAGTGCGAAAGAAGCAACCTGAATGCCGGTGATTTTATCTTTCCCCATCCTGGAGATGGCTCTGGGAATAAAGAAAAATGAAAAGGGGAAGAAACATACAGAAAGGCATAAAAAAATCTGTTTCTCTAGAGTAAGACAATATCCAGGACTAACCAAGCTCTATCTGCCTTGACAGCAAATGTTCTAAAGGAGACTGTTTGCTAGCAAAACAGTATGAGACCTTGGGAGATCACCAGTGCTGGAACAGCAATGCAGTGCTAGATCTGCCATGAAACCATTTCTGGCTGGCTACCTGCCTGCAATATCTGTCCATTTGTCAATTCCTGAGGAGTGAAGAGCCACTTCCCCACCCTAGAGGCACCATTATAAGAACACGATGACTTTCCAATATGAGGACCAGGTGTCCCGGGTTCATGTAATATATAGCATTGGCACTGCCTACAAAGAACGTCATCAACAAATTCCAGAGGACAAACAGCAACAGGTCAGTCTGGTAATTTCCCAGTACCTACAGGACCTACTCTATTGCTTAGGGGACATACGGTCCAAAACGAACCTTTCAAACCCTTTGTGTCTAGTACTGCTGTCCTATTTAGGAGTGGGATAAAGTGGGTCCCCCAATTTGTGTGCAGTTCAACTACAAAACAAGGACACTGAAATCACTTTCATTTACTGTTTGTCAGGCCAAACTGACTTAATCATTGTAAGAGAGAGCAAAGAGTAACTGCAGGAAAAGACACTATATGTGTTGGAACTGGCTTGTGAGCAAATGCTGCAACTGGTCTGCTGGATCAATAATTTTTAATGTGCAATGAAGCACAAGGGCTTGCAGTGGTTAGAATCTGTCCTTGGGCAGGTCCCTCTTCCCTGCAGCCTGTCACCACTTCTGCCAGCTCAGTGGTTTAGAAGTGCAAGAAACTTCTGCAGCTTACTAAGTCAAGATAAGCAAATCAAAACAGTGCATTTCAACATAGCTGCTGTCACCTGGCTTTGCCTCTGAGTAACGGGTTAACCAGGGAGGAAGAGACTACACACTTAAAAACATGCTTAGTGTTGCAGAAAGCCCCAATGGCAAAAGCTCATGCTTGATTCTAACTGAATCTTGATTTCTAATTGAATCCTGAACAGCAAGCAGACAAGTGCAAATATGTGCCACATCCTCTATCTAAAAGCCATGACTAAGCCCTGAACCAGAGGAGGGGGCATTGCAGAGGAAGCCACTACCCAGTTTGTCACTGGGGATCTGTCCTCCTCTTCACTTTTCATATGCGGGTGAAGAAATACCAAGAGTAAAGCACTTCCCTTTGCACTTACGTACAGCAAGTAGCTCCTCCTCTGAAGCTGCTTTCTGTATGAAGCTATCATAAGAACAGCACTCAAGAAAGGGCAGGGAGCAGACAAGGGGTGGATGTGGAGGAGATACCCAAGAGGAGCCCTCTCCAACACCCATCTGACAAGGGAGACAAAAGACGCCACATCCAGGCTGTTCCAGACGCTCCTACCCACTCTGCTGTTTAGCTGATGGGAGAGTGGTGGTAATGAAAAGTCCAGGCTCCATCTCTGAGACCAAAATAGTTTTTGCTAAGTGTAGCTTGAAATTTCCAGCCCTCAGTGACATTGTTTCCCACTGCTTTTTCCCCCAAGGAGGAGAAAATGATAGCCACAGGTCCAGCACACTTTGCTTCTCAGCAGCAGAGCTGTGGCCAAGCCAAAGTAACTGTAACTCCAAGCACTATTTGCATCATCTATTTTGTATGACCACTGTTTGAATACCCAAGGCCTGCCATTCAAGGCCAGAGGTCTTAAAAAGCTTTAAAGTCCTTTGCCACTGAGGCAGAGGCAGACCAAAGAGCTGAAACTGCCCTACTGAGCAGTGACATTGCTTCAGTCGAGACGGCATCAATTCTGCCCCTTCAGCATTCCCAGGTCTTGGGCACCGATGTCAGGCTTCAGTTTTAGTCTGGAGCGGGTAATGAAGTCAGTGGAAAGCCCACTTGGCTTTCTGTGAGCCTGCCGGGAGGGGGAGAGGGAGGATAGAGGGGGGGAGTTCAGCTGTTAGACATCTGACAAGGCTGTTCTCAGGAGGGCTAGTGTGTCCGGGGTGGCACAGGGACACTAGCCTGGCTCCTTGCTTTTTGGCACTACAGCTCTTGTTTTCCTTATGCCCATGTATGCAAATGGGACCTTTGGTAATGGCTCAAGAGAAGACGATCTGCTCCAGACAGGGAAGAAGGCAGAGCCTGCAGCCCGTAACAGGATCCCCCAAATGTGGGATGAAGACGGTAAGTGTCTGTTCTAGTTTCAGTCTTGCACCATACGGGTACCAAAAATACAGCCTGTGTGTTTCCTTTGGTCACATAATTATAGGAGACAGCACTGTCCCAGAGTTGCTTACCAGCACAACCTTGATGGAGATCTTAGATGCCCTACTCTTAGAAGTGCTATTTGTTTTCTCTCCAAATGACAGTAACTCACTATTTTTAGTGCTCATCTCATGTCTGCCTGGCATTTCCCTTGGGCCTTACCCTTGTTTCACAGTGCTGGTGCCAGCTCCCACGAAGCATTTTTTTGGTGCCAGAGGGGCTGATGCCAAGTCTGTTTGTCTTGTTGCCAAAATGGCAGCTGGCTTTATTGTTGAGACAGGATTTGCCAAAGCTAACAGCACTAGTGCTAGGGTGACTAGCACTGATTTTAAGGTTTTCTTCTCCCTTATTCTTCTACTGCCGCTAGATTTCATGGGATAGTGCTGCTCTGATTGACCTTCTGGGGTCCTAGGAGATGGATTTTTCAATCAGAATCTAAGGCAACAGGCAATTACGCAGCAGACAGTCTTAACTCAGAGCTCCTCAAAGAGAGGGATACTTATATACATGGAGCAATTATCTGGGATGTAGCATTGCCACTGCTGGCCCCAACCATGCAGAACCAAGCCCTGCTGCACGTCAGGCAGGGCTTGATCTCTCCCAGCCTGCAAATGCGTTTAAAAAGAACCTACCATAAAAGCAAGAGACCCCACTGAAGATAAAGACAGTTATGTGGCATTTCATCGCCAAGATATACCCAAGACAGAAGTCTGGGGCAGGAGAAGGGGGTCAGGGATCAGCCAAACTGCATCACATCACCACGAGCAGACAACAAAACCCAAGAAAGGTCATGGCCTTTTTTGCCCCTTTTGCACTCTCACAAGTGCAACTCCATGAAATGCTACTGTTCAGGTAAATCAAGTCTCACACAAGGCACAGGCATGTTTGACTGTGAGAAACACCCGGAGAGATGTGGTTAGCACATGTGATAGGTAATCATACATGTACAAATGCATGTAATTTGAAGTGATGATATCCCTGCAAATTAGGAAGGATTTTGATGTTAACCTCGGCTACTATTCTTCTAAACCTAAAACACACACCTTGTTCAAAAGGCATGGTGTCAAACAGGCATCCAGTTGCCCAAAGATGCTGAGCTCTTTCTTCAGGAACAGTGCAGTTAGTTAACCTGACAAGAGGTAGACAATTGGTTAAAATGGTTTTCTCACCATGTAAGCCTTTGCCAGGGGATCTCTTACAAATACAGTCTGGTCAGATCTTTCTGAAGTTCATTGGTCTTTTCTGAGCTTACGTTTACATCTTGAACAAATTTAGAAAAGCCCCCAAAATCCCACCATCTTGTCTTCCTCAGTTCACTTTACAAGAGGTTCTCTTACTGAGTTCTGAGAATTAAGTTTTTGTTTCCAGCAAAGCATCACTTCTGTATGGCCCATACTCTTCTTGAAAGGAACCGATTTTCAAGGAAATCCTTTAGGGGAAAATAAGAAAGAGACATCAGCAGCTGCTTCTTTCCGAGCACCCTGCTGGGTACTATGGTTAGATAATGTTACACAGCAGAGCAATACTGCATAGGTTGTGCTGAGGCAAAGAAACGTCCTCAAACTGCCCTGTACATGTACAACCTCAAGCACTTTCCTACTATTATCCCTGGACTTTACACTCCAGGCACTGCGGTGGCACCTACATCCACATCAACAGGTGGATTCTGGGTTGTAGATGACTCTTGGCGCTACGCAAACCACAAACAACTAATTTAACACAGCTTTCTTCCTCTTAGAAAATACATACAGATCATAATACCCTACACTCCCAAAATTAAAAGTCTATCAATGAACCCAGTGGGCTGTGTAGTACCTACAGGATTTCTGTTACCAGCAGAAAACTAAACTCATCTGAACTGCAACAATTAGGCTAAGGCTCAGAGTTTGTGGTTAGAGCCTAGCACAAACATGAGGGAAGCCCTTCCCCATGGCACATGACAAGCAAAAAGACAGGAAGACTTCTCCTTTTCCAAAAGGAATAGCACTAAAGATCATGTACACATACCTTTATACAACTAAAGCAAAGAATTAAAGGAAACCACAAGTTTAACTGTTAAGAAAGTTCAATACCACAAGCATGTAAAAGATCTCAGCAAAATAGTATTAAAGACATCACTTTTTTATCACTAGACAAAACTCAAAGAGAGCTATCAGATCTTAACCTCCACAGTTAAAAACTTCTTTAAACATGCAACTTTACACAAAAAAAACCCAACCACTTCAGAAAAACCTCATCTTAGACACAAGCTTGTCTTTTCTAACTTGAATTACTATGTTGCTTAGGATCTCTCAAAGTACTTGAGGCATGAATTCATCTCTATTTTTAAATGATGAGTAAACAAAAGTAAGGAATAAACAAACTAGGGTAATTTACAGTTAAGTGCAGTTTCAAGGTTTTTACCCATGTCTGTGAAAAAGCAGGAAATAGAGACTTTAAAGCCTAATCTCTCCCTGTTGTAATACTGGTTCTCCCTTGGACATCTTCACCAGGAACACAAGAAAAGCTTCCCAAAAGGCCACACAATTTATTGCTCTGCCAACCAGAAAAGGAGAGCTCTTGGGATTGCCTCAAACAGGACAGCTGTCAGAAAGCATCATCCACATAAAGCAGAGAGCTCCCAGATGTAGGTTTCCAGGTAAAATTAAAGTTGGTTCAATCCAAGCATACAGGACAAAACATTCATGTCCTCCCATCACCAGCTCTTCCATCCTACTGCATTTTCCCCTCTCTGCAGCTGACTGTAAAATGGAGGGAGTGCCAGAAAGTTGTTTGCGATATTACAACTGTTGGACTCTAAATACAAGTAATTGTTATTCTTTCTATGCCTAGCAGAACTGCCACCAGTTACCCAAATACTTCCTGTTGGGCTTGGCTCATCTAGGGGCTGCCCTGGGACAGCCAGCAGTTATGTAAGGAACAGGCGGCAGGGAGGAAGTGATGGCCAAGTGTTGTGTTTCAGCATCAGTCCTGGCATCACAGTTTGCACTTCGCTTAAGCATTAAAAGCACTGGTGGCACCTAGAATCACAGCCAGTTTTTAAACTTCAGCAAAATACCTGCAGGCCAAGTGGTTTTGTTATTTCAAGGGCAGATACCTTCAATATCCCACTGCCTCACTCCCCTGGGTTCATATCTGTAGGGCTTCCCCCTTCACTATATGGGCAATGTGTGTTCCTTTTCTGTGCATAAGCATGCTTTATTTCCTATAGTTCAATGCCCAATAATTAAAAACTCATTCAGTTATTTTGGGAAGAAACACTGTCTGCCATAATCTGCCTTTATGAGTATTATCTTATCCCAACTGCTATAATTTCCATTAGTGCTTGTTATTCCACTGGCAGATTAAACAAACACTCCCCTGGCTGTGGCAGGGCTGGCGGAGGACAGCATGACCCTGTCTTACCTCTTTCACACACTTCTCTGCTGCAGGCTGCAGAAAACAGAGAAGACAAAGTGCTTGCTTTCTCCTTGCTGAAGCCTGGCTTTCAGACATGCATTTGCTTTAGATCACAATACCAGTGGCCTGTTACTCCTGCAACCATTGTTTTCTTATAAATTCTCCCGCAGCATAAACTAAATAGTCCATGTGCAACTGTGTAAAAAAAAAAATAAAAATCAAAACAACTCAAAACCCAACTGACATCCTGCCTTTCACAGGAAGATAACTGGTGCTAATTAGCATTACTTCAGTAAAACAGTAAATCTTAAACAACCAACCAACCACCAACTGTCAGAAGTCAGTTATTTTCTTCTTCAAAAGGTGAACAATATACATGTTATCCTCAGCACTTAGAAAGCTTAGGACCTATGGGTGTCTGTTGAATGACGAAACTCTAAGTCAAGGAAATACATTCAGTTTTTAGAAATACTCACTTCTGACACATCGTAGGCTCCTACAGTAGTATTTTTCCCCTGAAGCAGGTAGTTTGGGGAGTAGGAATTCTGAACTTTCCTGGAAACAAGCGAGAAAACGGCCCACCAATTTCAGTGCAGAGACCCAGACTGCAACTTGTAAAGTCATCAGACCATTGAAAGAGACATCTTCCAGGTAAAAATACATGAAGAACTTGGGGATGGACAGCAACATTTGCGAGCAGGATTTAATTACAGATTTAATTACAGACTGGCCATAAGACTGTTCTCCTTTCAGCACTTGTTCCGTAACACAGGCTACAAACGTCAGGGCTGTTCGAGAATGAAAGATGCAAACTTAGAGGCACCAGGCTGAAAGGCTTCTCAAGAAGTCATCCTGTTAAACTGCTCTGGGAACAATTCACTGCATCATTCACAACCTAAAGTATCAACATTTCTCTAACCTATTCTTAAGACTGCAAGCACTAGTATTGCCACCACCTCAACAGGCAACATGGTTCCGTGCTTGACGCTCTTTAAGAATTAGGATGTTCTTTCCTGTTAATATTAATTCAGACCTTAGTGCAAGGTAAGGCAGTAATTTATTCCTCTTCACTAAAAACAAGACAACTGATCAGTCATCATCTTAACTTAGCTCACCTAGAAAATTGTTCTAGTCATCTATAAGTTGCTTTCAGAAGACAAAAGAAGGTGTTGGGTTGTGGGTTTTTTTCCATAGACTACAAGGATTAAATCATAGTTTTATCATAGCTCTTCTCACTCTGCAACTTAAACCTATCTTAAAATGTGGGATCCGAAACGGTGTGTAACACTTACTAGTATGCAGTACTCAAAATACCAGCAATAGGACACTTCTATTACTAGATCATCACAGATTTGGTGGGGTTTTTTGCAAAAATTGCACTCAATTTCTGATACATCCCGAAATCCTAGACTCCCTCTATTTGACTTTTCCATCCAGTAAGTACTCAGCACTTTTCCTTTGGGAGGAGTTAAATAAGGCTCCGGTTGTTCTCCTGTGTTAAAAACCACACACACAACCCTTCATCTGCATCACAAGTGCTTTCTCTCTGCCTCCCAAACTGTTGGCACAGAGGTAGAACAAACCCCTTCAGCACCCCAGTCACCATCACAGACTACTTCTTAGCATGTATTTGTCACTTAACAAACCCACTGCATTACTGTGTAATCCTGAACACAGATTATACTTGGCATCCCATAACCAATGTGCTCCCTCACTCAGGTTGGGCTGTAAAACATCCATTGAATCAGCCAAATGATTTTTTCCCCCTAAGGTTGTTCCTGATAAATCCACACTGCTCATTTCCTGTTGCCTTAGAGATGCTTATAAAGCCTTCAGGGATTTATTCTAGTACTTTACTAGACACTAGTAAATACTGAAGCACTTCACCATTTTCTAACTTTTTTTCCTTATTCTTTAACTTGACCCCTTTACACTTCGTATTAATTTTAATGTGTGTAGAATTACAACCAGGAGTTTGTGCGTTTGGGGTTTTTTTCCCATCTAGAGAACCAAAAGAACAGCAAACCCTTTCAGTCTATGTATCAGTTACTGAGTCACTGTTTACTCACTTCCCTCATTAGCTTTCAGATCAATACTTTCTTTTTTACATCTAATAACTCTATTTGCAGAACCTTTTCTTAAGCCTTTGTGTGGACCTTGCTAGCTGTAACAATTTTTACACCAAAGGTGAACTATACAAACAGTAAAATCTTTATTGGCCCTTCAGTACTAGACAATTGAATTTAGTAGATGGTTTTAACATCAGCAAAAAAATGATGAAGATAATGAATTTCAGGATCCCTTTAAAATCCAGGTCTGGCATGAGTAAAAAAAAAAAGTTAGGACTTTTTAAAATGTATAACCCATTTGTGGAAAGAATTCGGCATAAATAGACAACGTGATTTTATCTTTCAGAGCGTCAGCACACAGTGGACTATTAATTGAAGTCTGAGCTCACACTGAGTTGAAGTTACCGCAAGGAAAAATAAGTGACTGTTAAAAATGTACCCAAATTCTTTGAATATTCAAAGCAAAGTTTCAATTAAAAAAGCTAAAGCTATCTTTTGTAAAAATGTAGAAACTTACTAGTGAAATGGAACTTTGTATCTGCCAAAGTGAGCCAGGAGAACCAGTGGTATTCCATGCGTCCACCATGCACCAAAAGAGCCTTACAGATGCTGAAGGACTCAATTTGGAAATCAAATCAGTAATAGAGGTGAATCAAGCAGCTTAGCTGTCAGATCAAGCGCACTGGACCAGGTTTAGTTCTCTGATACACAGTTAGAGTATGTTTGAGCTGCGTAGTTAAAGAAAAGTCTTTGAGCTACTATTATGCCTTACAGTCGTGTAGCTCTGAACAGCTGAGCCTCGTACTTCTCCTTTCTAGGCAAGCTAGAGGAAGAGCAACCCTGCTGCTTCCTCATTAGTGTAAAGTACTGCTGTCAAACTGTCTGCAGCTAGTTTTCAAACCACCCTGAGGGATAACCAGACCTCCAAAACCTCAGCAAACGCATGGAAAATGCTCCTTCCTGAACTCCCCCGGAGCAGAAAGATGCACCAGCGGCTCCTACAGTCTATAAACTGCAACTAGCTCGGGAGTGTCTGCTGCTTACAGCAGCTGTCACCGCATTCTCATTTAGGTCCTCCACTTTTTGCTTCTCATCTAGACCAGCTGGAAGAAATCTGGATGCATGCATATTCCAAGGATGTCCCTTGTGAGTTGCATTCTCAGGTATGAGAAATGCCACTTAAGTCAGGGCTTTGACAGAGAGCCCAGATCTTGCTGCAAAATGGTAACTCTGCCAGAACAATCCTGCCAGATCTATAAATAACAATATTTCACAAACAGTAGAATATGAAATAAGATTCGTTTCTGAAGGACAAGCTGGTGGTCTAGAGGTTTTGTTTTATTTCAGAGTGTTGCCCTACGTCAGCTGACCACACAAGCAAGGAGCACAGGCACACATGCTGTTGTACCACTGTAGATGCCAAGCATTCAGTAAAGGCAGTAAATACTAATGCCAGAACAAAGACCATTCTCACAAGTACAGCAGAGTAACCCCACAGACCCAGTTTTACATCGATTCTGCCTAGCACGAAACAGACACTTTTTCACAGTAGACACAGATTTATTCTTGGCAAAAAATTACATAGTGGGTCAGATCTCTCAGAGGCACTCTGGCATCTTCAAGAAAGGTCACGAACTTCCTCCCCCATAAGATTTACTATGAAACAGAAATTAAAGGACTCCTCTCTCTATTCAATAGCACAGATTCAGACATGCTGTCAAGATCTGAACATTTCTGCCATGTCTTTTCACAACACAGCCTGGGACTCAAAAGCATTCTTGAACTATATAAATTTACCAAATTCAAGTCAGAACGATTTTCCAATCGCTATCTACATCTCAGCCAGCAGAAATATGAAAATCTGACAACGACAAGAAAGGGCATCACCCAGTATATTCCCTCCACACATAAACATTCCGACAGCTGCATCAAAATTTGTTTTGTAATAATTTCTTCATGAGACAGTTGATCTTTAGTGATCAAGGAAGTTGTGGATAAACCTCAAGAACTGAGAATGTTTTTGGTGCATATTCTCATTTCTCCCCAGGGAATCTTAATCTTCAGAGGAATATTAACATGAAGTATGTAAAATATTTTGCAGACTGTTTATAACCTAATGACTCCAAATGTAACCTTAAATGCCATTCTGTAGAGTTAGCCATGTTCAGCAATTTGAGCAGGAGGAGAATGCTAGAGCCTCTCAGGCAAACCACTTCTATCGCTCTTCCTTTAGCTGTGCTCAGGCAATTTCAGATAACACAGTTATCTTACACTGATATCAGCAAAACGCTGCTTGGAATCAAGTTGACATAAAACTCATGGTGGCATTATTAACTAGTAACATTATTCAAAGGACTTGTGTTTGGAAATGTCTGTCCACACATACAGCCATATCTGAAAATCCAGCTTCAGTTCTTACTTAAACATTACTTAACGGTTAAAACTAGTGGTCTTCTGGAAAAGACATTTTGAAACAAATACTCTAATCCTTCATTCAAAGACAAACGTGAAAAGCATATGGTTCCCACTGAGTATGTTCATTGTAAATTAAGTTACCTTTCTGGAAACTCAGTATGTATTTGCTAAATGAAAACAAAACATCTCTTACGGCTTCACAATTTGAATTTAGGAAGCCAGATGCTGCAGGAGTTAAGGTTTACTTTGCAATGTTAGTTTACCCAGTTATACATCCAGAAGGCTATAAAGAGTGTTACAATCTGTGAAGTTAGTATTTGTGTTAAAAATACTCATGGAAAAATCTAGCTGTTTGCTTTCCAGAAGCCACTATTTGGTCTCTTCTATTTTTCAAATTAGAAGAGGCCTTTGCAGAATTATAAATAAAGCACTGAAAGCTCCATGTGACTTTCCCATATGTACTTTTTCAACAGCCAAGTGATTTCCCCTATCCCATCCCCACTGTTTGCATACCAAGGCAGCGTTTGCCAAGTTTCAAGTAGAGAACTTTTAAATCAAATTAGTAAAACCAAGAAGATAAAAATTTCGTTAATATAAGTTGATCAGAGATACACCTCCTAAGAAAACTTAAACTGTGGATGGAAGCAAGACCAAAAAAAGAAAGATCATATATTTTGCCATCAGTTTAGAAGGAATGTCATTATGTCAGCATAGAAGATGTGGGAGATGTCAAGAATGCCAACATTAGCTTCTCTGAGTTTTTGAGAGCACGGTACGTAGCCATTTCACTTCTACACGTTTCGAGACAGAAAATACACTTCACTTACTGAACGAACAAGCAGACCTAACCCAAAAAGTAGAAGAGAGGAGTTGAGAAAACATCTGAACGTCTTATTCCTCCAGGGCTACTGGCAAATGCAGCAGACGCAAGGATTTTCCTGTCTGCTCCTTTCCTGGTTGCCTTCATTCCCACCACAATATCCAAACATCTGAAAGCCCAGCATGTGAATGGCTCCCATGCTATGCACCACATCCAAAAAACTTGTGGAGGTGACCTGAAACCAGGCCTCCAGCTTTCTGAAGGCTGGGACTCCTGGACACATCTACAGTAAGCAGTGCCGCAGGTAATTCAGAGCCAAGAGTAGACAGCGAGCAAGCCCGAATGAAGCACATATACTGGGACAACAAAAAGGATTACCTGCCTGAGGAAAAAGCAGTGGACAAAATACAGAACTGGCCTTCAGCTGAACAAGTAGAGTAGCCCAACAGGGAAGACAATAAAGTCTCCTGCCACATAACATTAAGACCGCCATGTTATACTGAATGCCCCAAAGTGGAAGTCAGAGCCATTCTCTCCAGGACACCGAAGTAACTCTTTTCCAGTCTGAGCTGCAGCACAACATTCATTCCTACTGACCTCACTTTTCCTCTTGGAACAGGAACACACCCACAGTACTATCTCGATCAATGCAATCACAAAAGGTCCCTTATTGCATGCAACAGTTTAAGGCACATCTGGCAGCATTACAAAACCCCACACAGGGATACCTTGAAATTCTCATGTTCAATTTGACCTCCATCAATCTTACTAATATTTAAATACTCCTTTGACACCAGGAGTAGAAGTGGCTGTGTGCTGGTGACAACCTGCAGCTTTGCTCAATGCAACCAGTAGTGTGTGCCATGAAAGCCTAGCACCATGACTTAATTTAAGACACTGCACACACCCCAAAGGGGTCTGAAAAGCCTGCTCGGCCCTCATGAAAGGTGTTCTCTGGTCCTGCTTACAGCCTGGGAAGCCAGGGGAAAGAGGCTGTGTCTTCATTCTTTGCAGTCCTATTCAGCCACACTCAATGCCTGCATGCCTCCTAAGTTGATGGTTACTTCCTGTTGACAAGTATGTTCTTCTGCAATCTAGTTCATCTATTTTCAAGACAACAGATAACACATGTTTTCACATTAGCCAGGGTTTTTTGCAAGAGAAATTATGGCCTTTTTGTAACACTCCAAAGAACTTGTGGTCCATTCTCACACTGTGCTGGACTTCACGTTTGGCAAAATCACTGTTTTCTATTCTTTTATTTTCAATCAACAAAATAAGAGTAGAATTTACCATATCAGAAATGGAGTCAGAGTCCTTAATGGTTATAGATAACTTCTATTACTTTACCCTATACAAAAGATTTGACATGTTGGGGTTTTTTTCATGCTAGTTCAATGTATTAATGTTTGTGTATGTATTGAAAACAACCAGAACTCATACCGAAGTTAAAGATCACAGGTTTCAGAAGCAAACATCCCATGATCTAGTTATTTGCCTGTAATGAGGGAAAACCAATACAAAGTCATCCCACTTGGTTGATGATGACCATAATTTTAGGGCAAATCTTCAGAGACTAATCATTAAAAAGTGGTATCTTTTTCTTATTTACCCTTGCCCTTGACCATATATATATATATATATATATACACACACACACACACAAAAATCAAGATAATATTTTGGTTTACACTTCCACAATAACAAGGCGGCTGAAAGTATAATTCACGTTAGTAACTTTCTATAAAGGACTATTTCATTGTTAACTATAGTAAGTAAACACCAGATTTAAGTTTTCCCTTGCAACTTGCCAATCTTGTCATGACTCAGCTTAAAAATAAAAGTTTCCTTTGCACTTCAGTAACTTTCCTCTTTTAGTCTCCAGAAAAAGATGGATGAGAATTCAGAAAGATTCCTAGCCACGCACCACTTCTGGCTGAAATCACAGTTACAAGCCAAAAAGCAATCAGAGACTTAAAATACAGGCAGAAATTGTTTAGTGGTTGGTATTCTTTTGCTAAGCCAGAACTTCAATACTGCCTTTGTAAAGCAAATCAGCATCAGAAGAGAGGCAGAAATATGCACTCAATGCTTTTGACATACTTGACTGTAACCGAATATTCTAAGTAAGCAGCCATAAATGTATTGCTTACAGTCTCCGAGATAACCAGCAAAAAGGCAGCCATAAGTACCATCAGGAATGAAAACTAATGATCTTGATTTCTCGCAAAGCACCAAGAACTCAGACCTACACATGACTGAAGACTCTGTAAAGAGTATACAGATATGAAAATTTATTTAAGACCCACTTATCAAGGTTTTCTTTTCATGTCATTAAATATCTTTTGTTCCGTGTCTCCACATCTCACAACCCACCTCCAAATACTGACAGAAGTCACCAGCAACCTCCTACTGCATGTAATGATGGGATACTATGCAACAGCCTTCGGGGTGGGGAAGCCAACCCAGATCCTAATTTCTCAACTCAAAAGCGCAAAGAAAGAGAACACTTGTACCGGCTTTCACATCTCTCTTCTTCACATCTTGACGTCTCTGCTATCAGATTCTAACAACCAGGACATCAGAATTCATACTTCAGCATCTTCACCTTCTCTCCTGAAGGACTCCAGCTATGGATTCCTGATATGCTGCCAAGCTGGTCCCTGAAACAAGCCAGAGAGCACTCAGGAAACAATTAGGAAAAGGGTAGAAGTAAGAGGCGGACGCAGGCAGAGCCCAGCACACAGGAGGTCAGCCCCTGACTGCAGGGACTTGCAAGGCTTTCCATATCTCAACACATCTCAAAGAGATTGTAGGTATTTCCCAACTTCACAATAACAAATCGATGAGGAGGAACTGTGTAGCTGAAAAGCCCACACAGCTGAATGGAACCATTTCAAGCTCTCTACAGACTGGGGAATGTAGAGTCCAATAAGTATTAGATTTTACTCTAAACTGAAGTCCATGCTTCTTAACCAGAAACCAAGATCAGAGGTCAAATTTGGAAGTGAAGCTTTATACAAAGATCCTGACAAATGCTAGAAGAAACAAGGGAAAAAAACCCAACCAGCCAAGCAATGGTCATTCCTTAGAAGAGCAGCTGCCTAGAAGAATTTGAGTAATACTTTGTCCAAAAGTGTTTCAGTTGCCATTTAAACACTCTCAAATTGCATTTCTTTCCCTTCAAAGTCTCTGTCCTCTTAAACTTTCTCCAAAGGCTCTTTAAAAGTCATAGGAAAGCACACCAAAACCACCAGACTTGACTGCTGCCAACACTTCTGTGCTAGGTAAGGTGACCTTTCTGCATTACCTCTTATGCAGCAACTCCTCTGGGAAGGACCTTTACTCCTTCTAAAGCACTATGTATACATATATGACAAGCATATACAGATACATACAGATACTAAGACAAATCAAACAATTTTCTGCTATAGAAAAACTGTTTCTAGTCTTTATCATCCACTTGAATCCATAATTCTCAATAGCAAATGCTCAGAGTTTAGATTAAGCAACTAAATGTAAATCCTGATGAAGGGCATTAAGGAGTATAAAAATGCCCATTACCACTTTGGGCTAGGTTTGAACTGGTAACCTGATGATGTGACACTTGACAGTTCTTCAACTATCTGTGATCACAGACACTTGCATCAGCAAATACTTAAATCCCAGGAGACAAAACTTCCTGGGAAAAGAAAATATTAGATAAATGAACTCTTCAGAAAGAAAAGATTCTAGATTAGTGCAATTTTAACAGTCAAGAAAATACAAACAACAGTCACCAGACTCCTATAAGTTTCTGGAAAATCCTTATTTTACAAGTACATAACACACAACTTTTAATACAAAGCCAGTCCTGGCAAAGTTCAGCATTCAGTACTAAATCAGGGTAAACATAGCAAGGCCCAGGAATCTCCCTCGTGGCTTTAGAAATGCACTCAAAACCAAGATACATTTTGTATCAAAACGCACAATGTATTAAAATATTTAAAAAAAATAAAAAAATAAAAAAATTCACAATTTTTTCAACTGCATCATACCAAATATGCAGAGCCTGCCATTGTAACATCTACCCTACCAGAGCTACTAAGGCTCTTTGCAACCCATGCAAGAGGACTGCAATATCCTGGTTCTATGCCTGCAGAGGTATGTGCAAGTCCTAATGAGGCAAGCCCTTTTCTCACCTGGTTTCAAAGAGGCATCAGCTGAAAGCAGCCATCAAGTTCCCTCTTGAAATAAAGCACCCCTTGTATTTTATAAGGTTATAAAAAATTCACAATGGTACATCTGCCAGCGAGGCAGATGGAGCCAAAAGCACAATTAACAATTCCCATCAGAGGGTAGATCCTGTTTAACATTTTAAAGTAGTACTGCGTACGTGCAGGTGCTCCATTTCATTGGAGAGTCTCCACACAAAGAAATGTCCTGATCAACAGCAATACCTTTAATTGCCCTGATGACAAATAATACTCCCTTGAATAGCCATCAACCCCTCTCCCTGCACATGTAAGTAAACTCAACCACAACTGTGACCACTCCTACAAAATGGCTCTTGAGAAAAAGCATCTGTACAAACAGCTCTCTGCCTGCCTGGGGGATGCGAGTCCTTTTGCTGGATTCGTTTTGAAGCTACAGATGTACTTCAGATGCCCTGTGCTTGTTCAACCACCCTGAATAAACCAGCCAAAAATCTTATGCCATCCACATGAAGACAGTCACGTTCTCCAGTTTGCATCCAAGAGGTGTGCAGTTTAGGGCTTGCCAAAAAAAGTTGCTTATCATTGTTAATTTTAACAGTACCATACACAGCATTAAAATAGCTTCAAGAAAGGAAAGAAAAACGTCATATAAATTACCAAGGCAGGTGATAAATCTTCTGAAAGCATCCAAAAAGATCACAGTAAAAACTTGTAAAGGTGAGCAACCTGGTTTCATAACCATGTTTCTGATTAACCCTTTTGCAGCTTCTAAAAGATACGATCTCTGTTGGTGTGAAGCATGTCTGCCAGAGCTTGCCAAGGAAAGCATGAGCAAGCAGCTTCAAAGGCAGAATGACGTACCTATAGCAGTAAACCCTAATCCTCACTGTGGAAACCACGCAACTGAACTTAGTCATAGCAAATGGGATTAGAAATCCTAAAACAAAACAAGGGGTTGAAGGAATTAGCAGTCATCCCGAGATCCTGTTGAAAATATTGAGCAACATTTAAAAACCAGCTGTTGTCAGGGTTGATAAAGGAGACAGTAAAACAAACATCTTGCACAGGAAACCTTTAGCAGATGGGGACAGGAATAAGGTACCCCGGTTAACCTAAAACCTTACACAGTGACCCTGGATGATGGCTTGGCAAAGAGCAGAAGTGACAGAGAGCACCCCAGCCATCACCCCTAGAAATTCAAGTGCACAGACCCCTAGCAAAAGGTCTCTGTGATTTGACCATAGGAACACGGCTTGGATTGAAGCAGACGGTGCTCTGACGATCAGAGTGATTGCTTATGTGCATGTACTGGGGCAGAGGGAGAGACTCTGGGAAGCGGTTTGGGAAGCATGGCATTAGTCTTTCCACAGTTCATAATGTCACACAAACACACATATACAAGAATGTTGCAACTGCTCAAGTGACTGTCTTTGCTTAGCATCATACAAAGCACACGGCAGAAATGCAGAGGTCAGAATTTCTGAGGCAATTCTCCAAGGAGACAGTTAATGTGACTTTCTGAAGTTCCCCACGTTTCTTGCACTGACTTCCTGGACAACAGCACTGCATTTTTCCAACGACCGGACCTAACCCAAATTGCGTATTTACACAACCCACGTGAAATTCAGGTTTTGACGAATGTGTGTTTTCATTTTAGGACAAGAGCTGATTTTCTAACTCAAGACAATCTTTCAAAAATAAACCATGTCTGCATGAAGGGTCAGGAAGCCTAGAGAGATCCTAAAACAACAATTAGTGTAAGTGAGCTTCCCTGGCCTTCTCACTGCCAAAGAAGCTTCATTAGCAAGTACCAAGTATTCAACTCCTGATCACTTCAACAGATAAAATAAAGAGAACACAAAGACTTGCATGAGGAAAAGGAAGGCAGTGGCAGGAACAAAGGAGACAAGCAAAGAGAGAAAAGAATACCTTGAGGGGAAAAAAAAAAAAAAAAAAAAAAGGCAGACAGTCATGACCTAAGTGCTGATGAAACCTGCTCCCGATCGATATGGAACGTGACCATAAGGTACAAGCCCACAGTTCAATGACAGAGACCATATTCTCCCTTTGATCATTCTCCGGTGTCAATGGAAACCCACTGGGGCTTGAACAGATACCAAGTCTTTGAGAGATGAATACCTAAGGTAGCACACAGGCCATGAATGAAAGCAGAAGTGAGTTTCCACCCCTCCTCCCTGGGACTATCACTTCTATTTAATGAAGTCTGAGTGGTCAGATTTCAGTGACCTCCCTCTACTTTCTACCCAGACAGAAGGCTCTTCCTTCCTTTAGAAAGGCCTCCATGCCTCCCTCTCACCAAAATGAGAAGGAAACAAAACAAGATACATACTAGGTGCCGTAACTTACATGCAGTTCTTCATGCCAAGCAGTACAGCACAGGGCTGTCCAAACTAATAGGAAGAGCAGAATGGCTGCATTATCTTTCATTTAACATTGACACAGCCATGCGAGCCTTTTGCCTTGAAGCCTCAGAGATTCCAGCAGAGCCCTCTAGAAAAGTGACCCTGCAGCAATAACCAACTGCACAATATTACCAGGTAGTTCCCAAACCAGGGGTTGTGGCAGTTTCAAGTAGAGACAACTGGAAACTGCTTATCTAGAGTCTCTGCAGGGAAAGCACACAGACACTTGAGGATCACCTTGTAGAGCCCCTCTGAAACCTGAAAGGTAACCAAACCTGCTCACAGACCCAGAGAAAATAGGCAAAGATTTAGCTTCCACCAGCAGCAGCCTCCTGATCAACTAGCAGAGCCTCTTTGCTGTGCTTGGACGAAAATTAAAAGGAAGAGAAGTTAGGACATTTCACACCCTGCTCAGTCTCTTGAAAGATGAAAGCAAAGAGGGGATTTTTTTGTTTAAGTACTTGCTTGGAAGTTCAGGGGGAAAATAAAAAAAGCCCTCTTAGCGTTCCTTCTGTATTTAGGCAGAGGCTTTCTCAGTATTTCCAGTGTTGCGAAATAGAAGACAGAAGAAAACAAATCTACTTTGACACAGAAGTGCCAACCAGAAAAAAAAGCCACAAAAGCTTGTATAAAAGCATGCGTGTCCCTAAAAACAGATGCACCTATCAAAGCATTGTTTAAAGCCTGCCCAAGTTGAGAGTCTAACTGAACTCTCTGTCCTTGCTGTTAAGAACAATTTTACTCAAAGTAATAACCAGGATTCAAACCAAGTAAGAAATAATGAACTTGGTTTTAATTGGCTTGTGAGAAACCCAATTTGCAAATGCTACCCTTAGCCAGCTATTGAATATACAAGTTGATAGAGCCCAGAAGGAACTGTGATGAGTGACTTAAGTGGAGGCACCCTA
>NW_009930126.1:0-12037 GCF_000696875.1 Nestor notabilis | reverse complement strand
CCTGCTGAATGAATGTGAAATCAGCAAGAATTGCTTTTATTTATCTTACTAAAAGCATTTCTTGGAAGAGCTGGAAAAATTTATTTCAGATGGATTTTTCAGCTGAGAACAAAGTTGTATTTATTGTAATTATGCACTCTCCAGTGTGGCCTGCCTTGCTGAGAGAGAACATTAAATTCAGCTGCGCACGAACTCACGGAAGTGACCTTTTGAATGAAAATGCTGCAGCAAGAGACGTGCAGATCATTCTCACTAAATAATAACCTACTGTCTATGACTTGCAGATTAGTGCTCAGACCACTGATTTCAGCTGCTACTTACACAGGCACAAGTCCACATGAGGTCAGTCAGCTGAGAATAAATTGTTTGCTGCAGACTACAATATAGTAGTCTCCAGTCCAATATGGTTTTATAAGCTTTTATTAAGCAGCATAGAGCAGCATAACCTTGCAAGGCATCTTTTCTGCAGGACACCCACTATGTCATCTAAATAAAAGGATCAAAGGACTTACTGGACACAAACTGGACAAGCCCTCACTTTAATAAAAGTGATAAATAAACATCCACTGCCCATGCAGAAGTACCCTGCTTTTTCTTTGCAGGAGGGTATGAGGATTATCTGAAAGGCTTCTGCTGTATAGAAAGCCCAAGCACTTGAGGACAGAGGCAGGTTAGAACTAAAGAACTAGGAAGTCAAACTAGAGGGTTCATTTCATCACCTAAATGAAAAGTGCAATGTAAAATAGCAAGAGATGCAAGACACATGCTTGTTTGGAAACAGAGGATATCCTATTAGTGTGCAAATACAAAATGTCCTCTTTACACGCATAAGATCATCTTATTCTTTGCAGGACGGCTGGGTATCAAAAAGCATCCCATCCTATAAAGAAACTTAGGACAGATGTCTGAGCCTTCCCAGCACCTGGGTTGCTGGGTAGTCAAATTCCCTGCTGCCAAAGAAAGGCAGGCAAGCTTGTGTGCCGACATGCACATCTCAGGGGCAAGTGGAAGCCACTCACTCTACCTGCTCAGCCCAGCACCATTCTGCACGGCCAGAACCCACTGGCAACCTGCTTTGGGCTCCCTCTCCCCCTTGACTATCCAAGGCATGCATGGCAGGGTCTTGTGGTTCATGGCCATCTTAAGATTTTGGTATTCAGTTCCAAGGTCTAGAATAGAGACAACCCTGTTCTAAGCATCTGAGGATTTTTCAAGCCAAAATGCAGCTATCAAAATAGTTTGTGCTGCCAGTTTGGGTTCTGTACTCCCTTTTCAGATTCTGTGTTTGCATTTCAGCAAGCTTGCTCTCATCTCACAGCTCTGTTCACTGAACCTGCTGGGTTAGTCCTAAATCCACATCCCTGTTTGCTGTTGCCTCCAAGGGGGAATATGATAGAAGAAATTACACTTCAACTACAGAACAAATTAACTGAGGGTTGCGAAGAAGGGAAAGGTTTCATCTGGACCACTGATTTTCTATGCAGGAGACACAGCACATGTGATTTGTGAGGTGCACAAAAGCTTGATCCTCATGTCTTCACATGTTGATTATTTACTGTAATGCTTTCCATCCATAGAGAACAGTCCTCACTCAAGGACAGAAGAAGAACAATAAAACTGTATCTTAACAATTAAGTAAAATTTGACCATAGTACTTGAGGGCATTGAAAACCTTTGGACCGAAACCTTGCAGAAGAAAACCAGGAGTTTCTTGGTTAACAATTAATAATTTAGACCCAAAGACTCTCATCCAGACCTCCAGCTGAAGAGGGGAATTACGCAGTATTTATATGCCTAGTACCACACAATGTCTCAGCATTGTGATACAAAAAACCCACAGTTTATAGTACATTCACTATTTTAATGTCCCCATTTTAGATTAGAAATGTGAAATTACTTTCTTAATATCATGTGGTAAGCCAGGACCAGAACTGAAGAGTTCTTGCAAAAAATACTGATGTGTCAGAGAAAGGACTCAGGCACACACTGTGGCTTTCAAAAATCATTAGTTTTTACAGTTATCTATAAATTCACCCACAGAAAAACCCCACCAACTACTAAACCCAAGAAATTTCCTTTGAAAACTGTTTTTTCCCCATCATTTACCTTTGCACTAATCCTTCAGGTTAAGTAAACTATCAAGACACTTCAGCCTCAAGAGCCCTCACCACTGTAGAGTATGCAAGATGCCTACTATCAGGACAGGGAAAAAGGCAACAAACACAGAAGCAGTGTAAGACCTGTAAATGAACAAGTTAATGGGTTGAACTAGATAAGAATGGTATTTTTAAAGCCTATTTCTTTAAAGAGATTAGTTAAAAGCATAAACAAGTTTTACTTTGCACCCTGTCCCGAAGGAAAGCAAAGTGCTTCAGAAGAAGTGTTGGCAGGCAGTGCCTGTGCGAGAGAGGAGCTCCCACAAGAAGGATAGAAATGAACAAAATCTAAGGTCATCCATTTAAAAGTCTGTCCCTACCTGTAAAATGCCACTAGGACTTAAGGTTTTCAGGTTTGTAAAATTAACTTTTTCTGTATTAACAGCATGGTAATGGTTACATCAACAGCAGCAGCTCAGCTAGCCTTCACATTTACACTTATGCAAACCACATACTTTCATGGACACAAATTCACCCTCCATTTGCTTAGTTCCAGAAGATCAAGGTGCAAGTGGCACAGCACCTAGCCAGGCCACTGTGAACATCTTGTCTAGTGCCATTTTTCTCCCCTGCAAATCTCCAGGTTCTTAAGCCAACGCCAAGTTGTTCACTGTTTCCATACAAAAACACAGTCCTATTTTATTAAGACACACTGAAGATACTTAAATCTCTTGGTCACATTTCTAAAACCTTTTGAGAGCAGGATCATAGCAGGAAGAGTTTTGGTTCCACACTGCTAAGTAATACAACACAGACAAGAAACCAGCAGTGCCACTCTTCCTGTTCCCCAAAGTTTATCTGTTCTGTTAGAAGTTGTTAAAAAAGGTTTGTCTGGGCTTCATCCACGCAAAGAACTCAGCAAGCCCTCACACTTCCTATCAGCCTGAAGTCACATACCAGCAAGGGTGAAACAAGGCAACAACAGATTTGTCTGGTCCCTTAATCTAAAGTTTTCCTGGCACAACGCTTCTCAGTAAATACACAGCATGCTGAAAATAAAGGAGGACTGCTGCTTCAGCTAGGCCATCTAGAGAAAGCAGACTACAGGTTTCACAATCGAAAACAATACTACGAAGAGCACGATCACTCCAGGCTTCCTCTTCCTTCATCTTTTAATGCCAGGCTAATCCTCATACTTTTCAGTCAAGGGACAGACCTAAGGGCACAAAATGGGTCAGAGCAGAAGAAAACTCCTGACTCGCCTCCACAGCCCAACGGCTCTCTGCTGGTTTAGTATTAATACTCTAGAAGCACAGAGGTACAAGGACAGAGTGGAAAACCAAGAAACTCAGTAAAAAAATGAGCCACAAACAGGAGAGCAATATTTAATAATCAAGATGCAAACATTTCTAATAAGATCGGTAGGAAAAAGGAGCAAAACAATGAGAATACAGCTAGGAAAAGTAGAGGAAAATAAACTAAGAGCTCTTATTTTTGACACTGCAATTTAAGACAGGCTTTGTCAGAGTCCAAGTGCTAAGTGTTGGTAAATGGAGACAATCAGCAATGACAGATGTTTGCAAGCCTGTTTTATCTAAACTTCAGATCACAGGAGACTGGAAAGTCAAATGCAAACTGTTAAGTTTGCTGCTTCTAAAAAGATCGAAGTCAAAATGACAACGTAATGTGAAGACAATGCAATACACATGCAACCCTCCTCCTCTTCAGCATTCACTGTTTGAAAAGCAGTCTGCAAAGGAGAAAGAAGGAATTCATCACACAGGAGACCCAGACGCAAGTCATGACCTTGCATTCAGGTAGCTGCATTAAATGGTTTCCTAGCACAGAGAAAACATCTTTCAGACAGTATCTGAAGAAAAGTCTTTCCTCCCACCAAGGGGGGACACTTTTTGGTAATTTTCCCAATACAATTACAACTGATAAGATGAGATGAAGTCAGCCCAGTATCATGGCCTTGAAGATATGCTGCCTTCTTATAAGGTTTTGTCCAGTCTTTGCAAAACTCCTGTACAATGACCACTACCTCCTCCAGTCTTTCCCCTCCCTCTTGGCCCTGACTGACCCCAGCCACTGTTTAACCCTTTAATTCCACATCAATCACTCCTAATTCTTGCTTAGCTCAGCCAGAAAGCTCTAAAAGGTGCTTTTGCAGCAGTTTACAAGCTTCGTGGGACTAATTTTCTGCCCACAACCAGATGGATAGCTGTCACGGGATATTTTATGCAAGAGAATGGCCTGATCTTCTGCTGGAGGCTGAAGACATGCCACTCCCATGGCTTCCTGTTGGCCACCATCTACCACCTGGGATTTAAACAGGATCCTACATAGAGGTTTTAAAAAAGCCATGCAACTACTGATACAGTATTAACAAATAAAAAGGTTATTACAAAGAGTCAGGAATACAGCACTTGGCAAGGGCAAGTACTCACTCTTTCTGTATCAGGCTTCTGGTGTGACTGCCACAATTACACTGTTGTTTGACTGACAGCATTATCCCAGACCGTCTTGATTATGAGCTCCTGTTCCATATTAAGTAAAAAGAAGTCTCTTGTGGACAACAGTCCTTGACCTGCTGGTCACATCTGTGTGCTAAGACATGAGAGAAACGAGTGAATTGGTTATTCTCACTAAAAAGCCCCAGCACCGTCTGCTGGAGTGCCATTAATGTTTGAGTTTCCTCCCTGTTTCCAACATGCAACACTCATCTTTTACACAAGGGAAGCTCAAGACGGCTGGTGAGATTCCTGGCAAAACACACGCTTTGTAACTGTTTCTACAGCTTATCAGCCTTTTCCCCTTCAATTTGCTGTTCAGCCAGCAGGAGACAAAAAAGAATGAGTAGCTCTGTAACCAGCAGAGCTCCGTAAAGCTGACCTCCCATTAATTTGTTCCACAAGGCTGATTGACTTTGCAGGCTAGTAAACTGTGAGCTCCAATTGAAGCTTTTCCAGAAGCTAGGGCATATATCAAGTCAGTCAATCACAGACTCATAAATTTCCCAGTGCTTAATAAGCTCACAAATGTAGCTTCTCGCTCAGTGATGCTTCTCTGTTTGTTTTTTGTTGTTGTTGGGGTTTGTTGGTTGGTTGGTTTCTGGTTTTTGTTTTGTTTTGGGGGGTTTTTTAGGTCTCTTTCTGTGCCTGTCTGGTTTCAGCAATTCTGTTGAAATCTTATGCATCTTGGAGGTGTCTTCCTACCAAATTTGGCTCCAGGACTCGGCAAATCAGTATCTTGACAAGCTCCCTCAGCCTCAAGTAGAGCCAAGACAGTGTTAGATTTTGCTTTGATCATGATCCCTCCCAGATTTCAAGAAAACCTCTAAACCAACTAAAAAACCACAACCCCAAAACCCCAAACTAAGAAAACCGAACAAAAAACCCCTAAAAAACATGGACTTCTGCTCTTGGGTTGCCTCTGAAATGTCTGTCACTGCTTTCCTCAGACCAGAACCAGAGATGAAATAAAAACACATCACCACTAAAGTAATAAACTTACACTTCATAGCAATGCAGAAGATGAAAGAGGAAAGAAGTGAGACTCCTTTACTGCTAGCAGAGCTTTGCTTTCTTGACGCAAATGCTTTTCTCTGCTAGTACTAAGGACTGCACTCGGGATCTTGAGGTCTTGAACTGCCATGAGAAAAGGAAAGGTCCATTTTCCATTCTTCCCTAAACCCAGCACCCTACAGCTTGTCAGTACCAGTAGCTGCTCACCATACCCACCTACACCTCTGCAAGAGGCCAGCAGCATTTTAAATGGCAAAAGCTCTGTCCCCTGATGTACTGGACATTTCTTCCATGCTCAGGTGGTGACTTGCACTGTCAGTGGTTGGATTTGTTTTACAATATGCTGATGCAGAAGTGCTTGTGAAGAAGGAAGAGTCAGGAAACTGCATCTAAATTTCCTATACAACCCAGCTCTCACATACTCCTTCTCTTTGGACCAACCACAAACAATACCAGTTGAATGGATACTCATCAGTGGAGGAGGCCTGCAAACTAGCAGCAGCACAAGGTGCCCACACACAAAATAAAGTCTCTCCTTTCTGTGTGTTGAGGGCACAGGATGCCAGGGAGCACTGGCCACGCTGGCGTTAAGTGGTTCGGTCTGCTGCATCAGTCTGCCAGCATCACGCCTGGACATGTTTCTGTGTAACCTGCTCTAGGTGG
Organism: Nestor notabilis; assembly: GCF_000696875.1. Lineage (NCBI taxonomy): Eukaryota > Metazoa > Chordata > Aves > Psittaciformes > Psittacidae > Nestor > Nestor notabilis. The sequence continues at coordinate 5,751 of NW_009930126.1, read as the reverse complement.
CCCTGCCTTGGCAGGGGGGTTGGACTGGATGATCTCCAGAGGTCCCTTCTGTGATCAACTCACTTTGCACCCAGCAAGCCCCCTCCTGCAAAGTGCTCCATTACAGATTCACAAGCCATTGCAGAGACTATAGCAATAATCTAAAAATAATACGGGGGGCAGTGATCCCACTGATAATCACATCATTAGAGGAGAATGAAGCTCCTCCTTGTCCAAGCAGATAAACAGCAGGTCTCTGCAGCACCTTGAGCCTTCATCTGCAGTCAGACAGTACCTGCAAAATCATGGAAAAAGCATCATCTGTGACTGCCACGCCAACACACTTCCTGTCACAGGCAAAGTATGGGCATGCAATTCCTGCTTGGCAGCCTCCTCTCTCCAGCCAGCTGTTATTTCAGGCCTGTTTATGTGCACTGTTCACAGGCTCAGCCACGCAGGCAATCAACTGTCAGAGCTCTGCTGCCACACAACCCGGATGCTGGCATCTCAAAATCTATCTTCTTAGCTGTGGGTTTTCTAATCACACAAAATAGCAGGGGGACAGAGGGACCTGACTTCCCCATCAGCATCTCTCCATGAAGTCATGCAGGAGTACTATCCAACACTCCATGCTTACATCCTTTGACTTGGAAGAACAGACTAATACCTGGCACAACCAGGTTGTCCCAAAACATGCAATGAGCATCTCTGCCCCGCCATGACTAATGGCACTTCCAAGGCTGCCACCAGCCCTGCCTGAGAGACTGATTTTGAAATGCCTCCTGACATGCCAAGTCCTTTCCCCCATATTGCAAAAACAGCAGCACAACTCTGGCAGGAGCAGGCTGCCCGGTCACCCTGGATTCACAAACCCCTCAAAGCAAATGCAAGACAAATGTACAGCCATAAAATCACCAGTTAAATACATTAATAAGCTGTGAAGATTCCTATGCAGTTAACCAGAAAGAGCAAATTCTTACCTGTAAAACAGGGCAGCTCAAATTAGAGGAACACCCACAAACCCATTACCAAATATGCATGTTGTCAGGAAACAACAAAAGGCCACATGTAGCTTGACGTTACTAAAAGTGCAGGACATGCCTGACAAGGAGATGTTTGTATAGGTGCAACCACCACCAAAGGGCACAGCACAGACAACACTGGATGGAGAAGCAGGCCACAAGATAGCTAGCCCATTGCTAGCTTTCTGCCACAAGTTAATGTCTGTTCAATCTTGCCAGTCCTCTCAATATGACCTGAAGTGAAAAAAAGGCTAAAAGAAAAGGTGGGTGGTTTGCATTTACTAAATATACTGCCCATTTCCTCAGAGGATGTCCACGTGTTTTCACATTACAAAGAAACACAAACTGCTGCCTACATTAATGCCTTTCTAATACCGCAGAAAGAAAGGTGAACTTCGACATAACACTGGGTTAACACAAGCTGACAGAGCTATAGAGAAGAGCACAGTTCCCACTTTTGCCAGCAGAAAAGTGACTGCTGAAGCAGTTTAGGGGAGCAGCACTTCTAGGAATCAAAGCGAGGGGTTGATGGGTGTTTTAGCCATTGAAATGTTGCCAAACACAGAGCACATGCATCCCTTTGTCTCACTAGGAGGACCGATGGTGGTATTACTACTTAGGGCAGGATCCCTGGTGCCCAGCAGCACTGCACCCAGCAGAGTCACTGCTCGGGGACAGTCAGCATTGGATGCTGCCTTTAGCTGGATGAAGCTGACCTGGCCTGACCCTGCCTGGCTCTGTAGGCATGGAGGCTTGAAAAATCCCTGACTATAACACAAAAACTCTGGCAGATGAAACTTTCCAAGTTCCTTTGCAGCACAGCACAACAAAAGCTGCCCAAATTTATTCTTAAGGTAGTGTTATATTGTTGTTAATTAATATTTGGAGGGTGGCAAGGAAATTCTCAGAAAGTCAATGACAGGTCCCACTCACAGAGTTGCTTTGACTGCCCTGAAGGAAACTGCTCCCAGGATGCACTGGACACTTTCAGACCAGGCTTTCCATCTGCTGCACAGCTGCAGAGACGGAAGGAGAGATTCTCACAGCATTGTGTGTAATTGTGAGGGCAAGTCACAACCTCAGGAAAGCGTGCTATACAGATGAGACACTGGTGCTCACGGTGGTATAATCACCACCGTACGAACAGTGCTTAATCCAATCTGCACAGTTATTTAGAGGTCCCTGTTCTGAGCAAGTACAGGACGTACTTTGATCTCTGCTGCCTCCTGCCAAAACTCTGGAAATTAGCAAGCCAAAAAACAAGAGTCACAGACAAGATATCACAGCAAACAAAATATATTCTACAGTTACGTGAGCAGCTCTCTTCCTGAAGGACCCCAATGAATTTCAGGAGAGGCAGAAGTGCGGTTGCAACTAATTACCTTTACTTTAATTAAAAAAGTTGTCTTAAATTTACTGATGAGATGAGCCTCTCTTACACAAGAAAAATTGAAACTTTGCTGTTCAATTCACAAACTACCTGAAGTGATGCTCTGAAAGGGTGCAAACACAGCCAAACTCTTGGATGAAGCCTAGTGACTCCATATTGGTGCAATCAGAGCTGTGGTCACAGCTAGAGGACAGCCTTGGACTGAAACTCTGTGTTACAGAGGTGTTAGCCACAGCAACAGTCACGCCGAGTTCTTTCTTAAAGCAAAGATCCATCCTCTTTGTCACATATGATGAATCATCTCCCAAGTCACAGTACTCCAAGCAAACTCTTTGAGATGAAAATGGTCTTTATAAGAGCATGCTTCTGTCAGATTTTGGCTCAAAACCACCTTATTAGAGACAGAAGGATGTTGCAGACTTGTCACATAGTCAGCAATCACTTAAATCTCTTGTTTTTAAAGAAAACAACAGTTAAGAAAACTATGTGATAATTAAGTTGCAGGCGTGGGAAGCAGACAGATAGTTAAGGCGGTCAAATAACCTTTACTCTGCCCTGTAGATACAAACCACAATAGACAAACGATTAATCTGCAAACTTTTTCATTTCAAATTTGATCAAGCTGATTTTAAAATAGATCAATTTCCTATTTCCTTACTTCTTTCTCCCTCAAACCAAGAGGGGAGCGCACAGCTAAGGTGTGCGGTTCAGTTGCAACTGAACATGGCCAATTTCTTCTTCCCTTGATTTTTATCCTGATTTTATTACATAATTGCAATATTTCTGCCCATAATCTACTGATAAATGCTTCGATACCTGTTAAGAGTTTTGTACTCTGATTACAAGTGAAACTGCAATGAATACTCATGGAGACAGCTGAGCAACTTGGACTCGGGATGGTAACTTGATTATCTTCATTGTCCTCCATCCACCATCCAGAACAAGTGTCAGTTAAAAGGAAGGTCTCTGAAGACCCTAGGCAAGCAGGACTTGCTTTAACCTGGAAAATCAAACCCTCCTGCAGAGTACAGCGTGTTCTCGGGAATGTTTGTTCAGTGCAGCTAGGCAGTACAGCTCCACCTCCTGAATTATTTAGAGGACACATTTCCTGCAGCACCTCCCAGCCTTAGACCACCAGGTCTGTGGGGTAGTTTATACAGGCGAGAAGGTGTGAACCCTGAACAATAAGCTCTTCCCAACAGCAGCAGCAAGCAAGGCATGGCATATGTCTGCAAAGCAGACAGAAGTAGGCAGCAGTCACTAAAGGCAGCAAGGGTAGCAACCATCTGGAGAGGACAAGAGGCAAATGCTGTCAGGGTTTCAGCTAAAAACACAGGAAGCTTTCGTGAGGAGATCTTCCAAGTCCAGCACTGCCCCACTGCTGCTCTTCTCTGCAAGACTATCAGCTCTGAGGAAATCACACTCTGAGGCCACACAGAAACAAAAAAAGTTTTGTTACATGCTCGTTTTCCAGATCCTACATTACCACTGTCATTTTCGAGTGGGTAGCTGTCAATCTCTAGTATGCAGCAAGATAATACCAGCCTTTTGACAGACACAGTCTACATTTAAGATCTAAAATAAACTGCAAGAGTTTTATATAGACAAACTATGAAAAGAAAATGAGTAAAAGATGCATCTGTATCTAAGTGCTTTAGAGAAAACGTAGGTTGCCAAAGCTCTTCTCCCCCACTCTCATGTATTATACCACACAAGACGTGTTATTTTAGGATTACTTCTGGTGCACTGACTGGAGAGGATACCCACAAGTCACGTATGCAACTATTCCACAGGCAACCTAGCTGTATGATTGCTTCCACACCCTCTTTTTTCCTTTCCTCCTTTTGACTTCCTATTCTTTTATTCTACCAGCTCCTTAAGTAATGCAAAAGGTGTACAAGGCAGGGAGCGTCTTTCACAGTCTTCAAAGCAGGTATGGTATTTTTATGAGCATGTATAGGGTTCAACACTTTCACAGCTTCTGTCCAGATAATCCTACCACCTGACCGCTGCTTGCAGCTGGAATGCCACAATGACCAGAGAGCAAAACAGACCCGAGATGTGCTTCTATGTGTTTAGTTTATGTACCTCGGCTCACAGATGAACCAGAGCAAGCAGCAGGACTTCCACCTGGTAGAGAAGTTGAGACAACATGGAAAACACATGGTTCAATACAATCCTGCACCTGGTTCCCTAGGGCGGCAACACCCAACCTTGGCCTTGGTGCAGCCAAAGGAGATTTGGGATGGCACTACCAATAGGGAATTACACAGCCTTTAAAGTAGATCTAGTGCTCTTAGCACCCTGAAAAGATGACAGTAATACAAAAGGGAGATAGCATCTGTAGTCTTAGGCAAACTCCTCAGCAAAGTTCAGCAGAAGCATTGGGAAATATTTCAGTGGAAGCCTTCCAAAAAGGGCACTCCCCATTTGCACGCCTGTGACATTAAGCACCGTGTTACCCACAGCTTCTGTGACCTACAGTCACAGAGCAGCATCTCACTGGCTCAGACCTTCAACAAATGCCACCTACCATTTGTGCCTTGTAAGTAATACACCATATCAAATCAGAAGTCATCCTGTTTGGTCTGTATTCTACATAGGGTGAAAAAGACATCTTGGATCCACAAACAGTAAGATCCAGGTCGTGCACAGGTTGATTAGCCTAGTACAGTCCTCTTCAAGTGACACTAAGCATACATTGCAAGGTGGGAGAGGTCTACAAGCATCTACACTGGGGATCCCAAGAACATCACTGGTGATCTGAATGGTACACACTGCAGCATAGACAGGAAACAGAGTAAAGAGATGATGAAGAGAGAATCAACTTCATTAAAACCCTTTCCAGGCACGAAGAAGGCAGTAAACGGATGGTCAGAGCCTACAAAGATAAGGCCTAGCTCTCCTCATCCCAACTGAAACACGCTCCCTCTTCCTTCCTTCTGTGCCAAGGCTTGTGCCAACCCTCCCCATCAGGGTTCTTGCCATGGGCAGACCAGCTCACCTGGCCTGTGCAGCACCACACAAGTCCCATTTCCCTGCTGACCCTCTGGACAGCTGCCCCGGCGCCACCCTTTAGCTCGTCCCAAAACTCCTCCAGCCCCATCCCCTCACAGGCCACCTCTTCCCTGTCACCATCCCAGGAAGACAAGGCTTGTGCCAACCCTCCCCATCAGGGTTCTTGCCATGGGCAGACCAGCTCACCTGGCCTGTGCAGCACCACACAAGTCCCATTTCCCTGCTGACCCTCTGGACAGCTGCCCCGGCGCCACCCTTTAGCTCGTCCCAAAACTCCTCCAGCCCCATCCCCTCACAGGCCACCTCTTCCCTGTCACCATCCCAGGAAGACACACAGACCCC